>NW_026125314.1:0-189870 GCF_943737965.1 Phodopus roborovskii | reverse complement strand
ATACATTGGGATGTTATGGAGGTTTCTGAACACATTGCACAGGTGCATCCTCTTCAGTGAACATCCATGGAGCTAAATCTTGTTTTTTTTTTTTTTTTTTTTTTTTTTTTGTGAAATAAGTGGGTTGGTTCTGAGGGATTGAAAGGAAGGGTTAAAAAGAGTGTAACTCTGCCTTTTCCCTACATCTTACATCTCTCTCTTCACTACTTTGCTTGTTATGTTTTTATTGAATTGTTCCTGGCCCCTTATTTATAATTTTTTACTAAGCAAGTGAATTGAGTCCTTTATATTTCTCAAGGAAAAGAACTAGGCTTTTTTTTATTTATGAGTCGCCCTCCATTGATTTCTCAATGGGTCAATGGTTCACAGTGGAAAATAGCATCACCACCTTTGACATGAGTCTTTCTGGGATGCACAAAGATGGATTTTGAGACAGAGCCAGTCCTTGATGACCCATTTTCTTTATGTAGTACCTAGGTAGTTTCTACTGTACAGACATTCTCGATGAGTTTTTCATTGCTTTGTGAGATAGTCAAGAATATGAGGTTTACCTTTTTCTAGCATGCTTACATTTTCTTGCAGTACAAAATAAAGCCATGGAAAAAATCAATAGGAATAAGGATTATGGAGGCATAGCCAGGCAAAGCAGCAGTGGAGCCTTTTTTTATACCCCACATGACCTATTAGATGGAAATACATCTCTAGTCCTCATTAGTCATCTCTTCTAATCACAGGTGTGATTAAAAAAGGAGCCCAAATCAGCCCCTTCCTTATAGTCCTGGAGAAAAGACTCAGTGCACATGCCAGCCACTGTTGGACATTTAGTGAGGGTATGCTACAGAATTGGCTAGGTACCACCTACCATCGTGTACCCAAGGCACACTTCAAAGTCCAAGCCTACAAGCAACATTCAGTGAGACTGATTACTGCAGTCCATAAGACTTCCCCAGGCTGAAGCTGTTCTCTGGACTCTCTGGCTTATTCTTCATTTCATAAATTGGAAACAGAATTGCAGAAAGTGTTAAATAAGTGTCAATTACCAGAAGTTAGGAACACATTCACAGGATAGGACTATTGTTTAGAGTGACTTCGTTCTGCTACAATTGTCTTTCTTGTGTGCTTGAATGCCTGGGGAGACAGGGTTGGTTGGTCTGGTATCATGGCAGACATTGCTAGCACTGAGGATTCAAAGGAGGGAAGGTCCCTTAGCTCTCTGAGTCCTGCTCATTGATTGGTGGCAGCTAGAGTAATACGGGACATACCTCCGGCTTAATATTTTTTGTTGTTGTTAAAGTGAAAATGTTTTTGGGAAAATCCCAACCTGAGAATAAAGTCAATCAAAATTTACCACTGTAGTTCCCAAGGCCAGGACTATTAGCACATCAACAGACTCTGTATCTCAAGGGCTCATTCCTGTTTCATAGATGGTACATTTTTGTTGCATGTTCCATGCCAAAAGGGCAGGAATTCTATGGGGGTGTAACTGATCACTCAAACCATAGCTACATTTCATTAAAGCTTCCTCACATACACCTATTTATGGCTTTCTTTTTCTTCCTAACTGGAAGGAAATGACAGCCATATACTAACAGGGCCTTCCCTTTGTCAACATCTTCCAAATGACTGCATGTGAGTAAACCACATCCCCAGGGCTATTGGCCATGTAGTATTGTGGCTGCATGCGCATTTCTTGTTTATGTTGCGGTTATTTATGTTTTCAGCTCACTTTGTTTTACAGTAGCTTGAATTATGCTATGCAGTATGAAAACTTGGCACAGGCTGTGAAGTTAATTGAAACTGACAAGTCAGGCAGCCCAAGTTCAATGTGAGTTCCAGGTTTACTGTTACTAAATGGTGTTGATACTGGTTCGTCTTTAAGTGTTCACATCCTATGCTTTCTCTCCCTCATAAAATACAAAAAATAGTCTCATCTTCTTAAAGGTGTTAAAGCATGTCATAAAAAAGTGTACATTGCAAGTGTTGTTTTTAAGTCTTGATAACTGCCAGTACATGAAGTCTTTCAAGGGAGGTGATTGAGAGGAGGATGCAACAGAGTGAGGTTCCATCGATGCCTTAGGATGGGAAGGTGGCATTTGAATGTGAAAGGGGCACAGCCTAGCAATCACACAGTCCAAAGATACACTCCATCAGTTTATCTTTGTTGGTAACTATCTAGCAATTCATTTGACCAATTCTTTGGATGGCACCTACAAACAAATGGATTTCATTGTCATGTTTGTAGTGGTGTACAGTTACACTTGTCCTTATTTGTTTTTCCCCCATCCTCACTCCACTTCCCATCTTCTCCATCTTTCTGGTCTTCTTGTTCTCCAAAAAAAGTTTCAATCTTTGCTTTCATCATCACATTATATATTCCACTTATTTTCTCCTGTTCCCCCCACCCTCACTTTAGCTGTCTTCCTTCACTCCCATAGCCCAATATCTACTTTCATGTGTGTGTGTTTATATATATGTTCATTCTTTACAGATCTAGACAAAAATATTCCCAAACCTCATAGTAAGCACAAAGACACCTAATAGCCAAAACAATCACTGGCATAAGAGGTTATTGCCCAATCTAAATTACACATTCAGAGTAACAAAAATAGGATGGTGTTGGTGTAAAAAAGTTGAAAAGCAATGAAAAGAGAAGAGAGTACCTTAGGAAACAAACCCACTGAAGCTATAGATGGACAAAGGCATGGAAAATACAGCCCCTTGAATTATAGTTTTGGGAACATGGATATCCATCTGTAGAAAATGAGACCAAATCCATATATCACATTCTGCACATTTTACACACACACACACACACACACCACACACACAAAAAAACCAATTACAACAAATGGGTAGAAGGCTTTAATGTTAGACCAGAAGTGATGAAACTTCTCCAGGAAAATATTTCAGGACAAAGCACAGGCAAGTACTTTTTGAAAAGGGCTCTAATATCACAGGAAATAACTCCAAAAAAAAAAAAAAAAAAACTGAAAGGAATCATGAAATTATGAAGCTTCTTTTATGGCTACAGGAACAACAACACTTTTGGACAACTATACATTTGTCAGGGGATTAATGTAAGTGAATCTTGCTATGTACAAATAAAGCATGTATGAATGAAAATAAGAGAAAGAGACTATTCTACTAACTATCTATACACATCTGTTGAAGTATGATCCTTCTATTCCTCATTTCTGTGAGGATTTTTTATTACAAAAATGGGATTGGACTTTCTCAAAATTTTTAATCCATTTTACTGATATGACCATGTAGTTTCTGGCCATTGACCTATCTATGTTTCATACTACTCTATTGTTTTATGTGTGTTGACTCATTTTACATTTTTTGGAATGGAAACCTATTTGGCCATGATGTACACTTAAATGTATTTTTGAATTGAATTGTACGTATTTTTTGACTTTCTTTTTGCTTCTATGATCATTAAAGAAATTGGTCTCTAAATTCTTTCTTTGTTGTGTTCTTACCTGGTTTTTGGTATTAGTGTGATGTTAGCTTTGGAGAATGAATGAGTTTGGCAGTATTCCTTCCCATTCTGTTTTCTTGGAAGAGATTAAAGCACTTCATTATTAGTGCTCTTTAATAGTTTGGTGGAAAGTAGCAGTGAATTCATCTAGTCAGCTTTCCTTCCATCTCACTCTTTGGGTCTGTTTATTTATTTTTTTATTTAATTGTGGTAGGTAATGTGTGTCTAGGAATTTACACATTCCTTCTGAGACTTTCCATCTTGTAATTTAAGTTTTCAAAGTGTTCCATAATTTTCCCTCTGCATTTCATTGGAATTTATAGTGACATTGCCCTCTTTCATCTTTAATTTTATTATTTTGATTTTTCTATTTCCTTTTGGTTTAACAAGAAGGAATGTCTATGATATTTAATTTTCAAAGAACTGATTCCTTGATTAAGTTTACATACTGTCTTTTTGTAGTCACTTTTTATTGATTTCGACACAATTCATTATTTCTTGTGGTTGGTTGCTTTGAGGTTTGACTCCTTTCTTGCTTTGCTAAGATCTCAAGTTTATTTGCTTGAAATCTTATTTTTCAACAAGACTGAGAGTTATAAACCTTTAAAGTTAGAGTGTTCTCACTACAGCTTCTGGTAAAATTGCCCTCTATTTTCATTTGATTATCGGTATTTAAAATTTTTCCTTCCTGATTTCTTCAGTGGACCTACCATTGCATTCAAGTGGATATTTTTAGATTCCAAGTATTTGTATATATTCTGTGATTTTTCTCTTCTTGGTTTCTAGTTTTGTTACATCATTATCAGATTCTTTTTGTACTTGTTAAAGACTTGCTTTGAGAAATAGAATGTGATCCGCTTTTAAGGGGGTTGATGTCAGCCATTAGGTTCTGGGATAGGGAAGGGTACAAGAGAAGAAATGAATTGTCTCACCACCAGATGAGTTTCACAAAAAGTGGCTGACCACGAATAATTCCAGCCATCTTATACAACAAAAACAAGCTTAGGTTTTCCTATCCTTCATCATTAACCTCCAGCAAAAACAAATGTGTCAAATATATTTTCTCCCAACGTTTACATCAAAATATCTTTAAACCAAAAAACAACAGCTACTTATTTGTTAGCTGTCCAAACATGATGATAAGACAAAAAAGACCCTTGTTTTAATCATGAGACACTTGGAACAGACAACACTGTGACATGGGAAAGGGGAAGCACCACCATTAAAAGTCTCTAACTCCAAAAGTCCTGGCTAATTGCCCAATATTGTGTTGTATAATTGTATTGTTGATGGCTTCTCTGACTTACAATCAGTCCAAAATCAACCTACAGGAAAAGGGAAAACATGATGAACGATTCTGTGGCTGCCTCCTTCCTCTCCTGCAATAGGGGTTTTCTGAAAATCTGTACGTGTTTTCTGAGACTACAGGGGTCCCTTTCCTGTCTTTGGGGAACGAGTGGGTGGCAAGATAAGATGTTACAGAGTGTCTTAGGAAGAAATTGCTTCCCAAATTGGCTTGTACACATCTAGGAAGGCTTGATAGGGTAGGATGTAGGAATAGTTTCTACCTAAGGTGAGTAATGGATATATGCTGGATACACACTATTTCTTCCTTTATTCTACCACACAAATTTAAAGTTTACCTTTTTTGGATTCCTTCTTAGGAAATTTTATTTTAAATTTCCTTTTAAGACCATTGTAGTTGTATATGAAATTGTAAGAAATTAAACAGAGGGTCCTGCATAGCATGCATCTGCTTTCCCCCCAGTGATGTTTCCTGGTATGACTATGGTGCAGCACAGCAATCTGGAGACAGATGTTGATGCAGCTCACTGACTCTGCTCAGACCATCAGTCTGCAGGGCATTCACCTGCATTAGGATAGTGGTAGGGAAATGACATTCCTTGAAACCTTGTCACATGTAGTTGTGAGATTATCATTGAAATCAAGGGTACCACAGAGATCTGCTCCGGTCATTACTTCTTCATAGCCGTAGTTATCCACCACTTTTACCTGCTCTTTGTCCTCAGCAATTTATGGACTATTGGGCTGAAAGACCCCAAGAGTTCGGAGCCTGTCAGGGGGAAGGCCCCTGCCCCCCAGAGACGAGACCAGACCACTGGATGCAAGCACAAGAGGCTGCTTATTGCTTACAGGTACCTACCTGTGGATGCTTCAGCCCTTCGGGGGACTGAGCGTGCTGAGGTTAAAACCAGGCAGTTTATATAGGGTTGGGGTGGCAAGAAGCAGACTTACAGAAGCAGAAGCATGGTTACAGGGATTTCTATTAGTCCATTTAACCAATTGGGGTTAACCAAGACAGAGTTGCTTATTCGAGCTGGGCACAAAGAATACAAAGAATTCAGTTATGACTATCTCAGCACCTGGTGGTCTCGATAGAATGGTCCCAGGTCCTTAAGCTCCCAGATATCGTCCTGCTGACCTTGCTTTGGTCCAAGCTGCAGACCACAGATATCTGGTTGGCGTTGGATGAGAGCAGCACCTGGTTCCCTCCTGTACTTTTCTCCAACTTGACCTTGGCAAATTGGCAAGAGCAGTTCAAACAGGCAATGCATAGTAGGGGTCTTTCAGGGCTTTAACTCTGCCTGGCTTTTGCTATCATTTCCTTGTGCATGTTTCTTGGTCTATTTGAGTCTATCATTTTTCATCTCAAAAAAATAACATTATTTTTCCTGTAGTGCTAGAGATCAAACTAAGTGTGCATTCTAGGCAAGTACCATCCTAGCTAAACTCATCCTGATGATTTTTTACTCAAGTTTTTCTTTTGGAAAATAGATTTAAAAATATCTTGATTACAGTTTCTCCCACCTGTACTCCTCCCACCTCCTTCCCACTTTCCGTCCCATCTTGATCCACCCCCTTTCTATCCCTCATTAGAAAATAGATGGGCTTCTAGGGGATAATAATAAAATAAAGTATAATAAGATAAAATAAAATATAATATTAAGAAATGAACAGACCAGAATAAGACAATAGCAAACAAACAGAATTAAAAGAGTCCCAAGAAACAGATATCGATGTGGAGACCCACTTGATTGCATATTCCAGAATCTCTTAAAAGCATAAACCTGGGAAGCCATAACATAGGATCTGCAAGATAAAAAAGGAGAAAAGAAAAAATAAACAAAAAGATGAAATTAAAAAGGAGAAAGAAAGAACAGAAAGAGCCCTGACACAATATTAAGAGACAAGGAACCTCCAAAGATGCCTCTAAGTGCACTTTCTTTTGCCATCTACTGGTAGGCACACAGTCACCCCAAGAATAGTTTGTTTCTCCAGTGAGAATCCCTGGAGAAAACTAAAAATTCCTTCTCAAGTAGTTAACAATTGGAAATAGCTTCTGGGTTAGGGATGGGTGTATATGTACATTTCTCAGCTCTAGCACTCCATCTGGTATAGACCCACATTAGTCTAGAGATTCTAATTCTGATAGCCTGTGATATTGTATGGATGTAGGGAAGTGTCTTTGAACATTCTAGATAATTAAGCCCTGGAATAACTTTCACATGTATTACCCCATTTAATTCTATAACCATAGATAGCTTGATGCCTCATTTTACCAGAGAAGTTGAACTTCAGATATTATGCTTCTGTGGGGTCCCATGTTAAAACTTTGAATAGAATTGAGTTTTATTCAAAACCAAATATATGGAGCCTATTTTTTTCTCTCTGTGCCCTTTCTACAACAGATTAATCTGTGGTCTTAATATTGGTCAGAGAAGAAAAGTTGGTTAATTGGGGCAAACATAGGCAGCATATACACAGATATGCACACTTACATAACCTATATCAATGTTAAATTTTAGATTACAAAAAACCCTAAACTCCTGAAATACCAATTTAGACTGTTCTTACTTTTCTTTAAATATCAGCATTATTATCATTGTTATGATGAAGCTAGCAGGACAGGAGAGCAAGATATGCAGGAAGTGTTTGATACTTAACAGTCCCCATGACAAAGAGACTACATCAGACAACAAGCTGTATAAGGAGTAGCACAGCCCATTGATAGTGGGAGAGTGAGGGTAAGGTATAGGGAAGAGCTTGATTCTGTTTTTTGTGAAAGGAGAAGGTATGGTACAATATCTAGGTTTAGGAGGTTGCTTATTTAGTAAATTTCCATGGCATTGTGATGAAGGCCTGTCCTAGGGGAGACAGAAGCTAGATGCGGACCCAGGATCAAGGGGATGGGTTATGCCTTACATGTTTGCATAGGGCACAGGTGCTACAAGTGAGCCCCTTGACTCTCTTGAAACTGATACCTCAGGGAGGGAAAAGCCCCAAATTCAGTGAAACCCCAAGATGTGCCAATTTAGAAAAGTAAGCCCCCACCCCCAAGGGTTCCACAGGGTTTACAAACAGCACCGCCAACTGGATTGAGTTTAAATGCTTGAGCCTATGGGGCCCATTTCTCATTCACACAACCACGAAGTCCCAGCGGGACGTTTTTCTTGGTCAGGAGTTAGAGTTGATTTTTAATATATTTAGTTTCGAGCTGAAGGCTTGGTCAGTTATCTGAAAGTTGGGGTTGGATGAGAAGCATCATAGACTATTAAACCATGCAGAATTTGGAGAGACAAAGATGTTGGACTCCAAATTAGGGATTTATTGTTTTAAGAATGACTAAGATTAAAAACAAAGCTGAGAAGGAAAGCTCTATCTCTGTGCCTCCTGCTCTCTGCTCACTCTTGGCTTCTCTGTGCCTCCTCCTCCTAGCCTTGATGTGCTCCATCATGCACTTGTCTCCCTCTGCTCACACTCCCTTTTCCTCCCTCTCCCAGCAGCGTGCTGCTCTGTTTTCCCTCACAGTGCCCTACTTCCCTTCTTCTAGGCCTTGTTATCAAATCGGAATTTTACTCACTTAGCACAGATTTTCTTAAGCATTCTGAGATCTTACATAGCCAAGAAATAGACACAGACATGTGAAGGGAGGGGGAGAGGGAGAAGAAAAGGAGAAGAAGGAGAGGGGGGGAATGGAGGAAATGGAGAGACAGACAGACAGAGGGAGACACACATGACACACACACACACACACACACACAGAGAGAAAGAGAGAGAGAGAGAGAGAGAGAGAGAGAGAGAGAGAGAGAGAGAGAGAGAGAGGAGGTTTTTATTCTTAAAGTACATTCTGTGGTCATACTTAAATACCAGAAGTCAGTATATGGAGTAACAGCTATATGAGGTGATGAGGCAGGTATAAGTGTGGTGGGACATGTTTTTATTCCTGTCCTGAGTCACTGGCAGCATATAATTAGTGCTCAGAAATGTCAGACCAAAAAGAGACTCAGACTGTAGGCTCCTCTCAGACTCCTTCCTTTGAAGCATCCCGATGTGACATCCCTAATAGCTATTAGTGGGCCTGATGATGTCATGGTGCTATTAGGCAAAGATTTCAAGCATGCTACACGGAGTGAACAATTATCTCTATGTGGCTCTTGATGTTTCATGTAAAAGGCAGTACTTTAGACTTGTGAGTTTCTCGCCTGTATTTCTTGAGGTATATAGGTTGAAAACCAGGATTTATGTTTTGTTTGTTGGTATATTGATTTCTTAGCAGGTTCTTTTCACTCTTGGCTTTTGAAGAACTTGGTTGACCCTGGTTGCACACTAAAGTATCTGTTACACAGTTGGAAATTTCAGTCCCTGGGTATCGGTTGACTTCATATAAGACAGTGCAGTTGCTTTTGGGAAAGGAAGAAAAGCTGCAACTTCAGTACCCATTAGCTTTGCTCAGCTACAACATTTTAGTCCTTGAAAGAGATAGAAATACACATTTCATTTCAACCTTTGCCAGTGCTCTTAAGACAATGCAATGGTAAATCTTTCAATGGTTTGTTTAACGCTCCAGGCTTATCTGTGAAATGGTACGACACAAATCCTGTTGTGAAAGGTTGAATCGAGAGAGAGAGAGAGAGAGAGAGAGAGAGAGAGAGAGAGAGAGAGAGAGAGAGAGAGACTCGTATTATGCAGATGCATATGCCCAAATGGTTGTGACTTGAAATGTTCTCTGATAGGTGGGATATAGAGGTTTGAACCATATCACTTAGCTACATCTGTTAGTGG
The DNA here is from genome assembly GCF_943737965.1 of Phodopus roborovskii. Lineage (NCBI taxonomy): Eukaryota > Metazoa > Chordata > Mammalia > Rodentia > Cricetidae > Phodopus > Phodopus roborovskii. The sequence goes on along the minus strand of NW_026125314.1, from coordinate 180,302 downwards.
CTGACAGTAAGAGCCATCAGCCTGAATCTCTAATTGGGTTTATAGCGAACAGCTTGAGATGTTCTGAGGGAGTGAAGTTCCTGAAGCATGAAGACAGATGTAACTGCTCCTAAATCACAGATTGCGATTCCTGATGAAGATTTTACTTATAGAGCCATGCTCTAGAAAATAGTCTGTGTTTCCTTAGGGCCCTGGAAGAAATATCTTCCTATGGGCACGTTAAAGAATGTGAACTATTAGCTTTACTTAAGTTCCTCTCACGGATAAATACACTAAGTCTCTAGTCCTGAGGGAAGGCTAGGAATTAGTGCATCAAACAGGAAATATTAGGAAGCGAATTAATACCTTTATTTTACACTGAAGAGGTTCTTGTCATCAGGATTAGGAGGAAAGCAAGAATGGAATGAGGGTATGAGATCCCCAAAGCAATTACTTTAGTGACTAGTTTTTGGATGCAATTCACCCTTTTTGGCTCTATAGGGAACTATACTAATCTAACAACAAAAAAGAGAAGGCACACAATGACATGTCACTTTTCTGTTGCTGTGATAAAATGCAAAAATGGCCGAGGCAACTTAAAGAAGAGAAAGCTTATTTCCTGGCTGTTCTAGAGAGATGGGTTCATCATAGTGGGAGGCGTGACAGCTGGAACAAGAAGCTGGGAGACTCACATCACTAGTGCAAGCAAGAAGCAGGGGTGAGAAAATAGGAAGTAGTGTGAGACCATATACTCCCAAAGCCAGCTCCCAGTGATGTACATCCTCTAGGAAGGCTGGACCTCGAAGCCTCACGAAGAATTCCACCAACAGATGACCAAAATGCCTAAGACTATGGGGGAAGGGGGCATTTCCCATTTAAGCCTCCACATGATGGCATCTCTTTTACCATGTTGCTGAAAAGGGCATGGGCAGGGAGAGGATGCTGCATATGGTCCAGGGGTATAACTCTCCCTCCCACTTTAGTTTTTGAGCTAAGTTGAACTTATTCAGGATACCTGCATTTGTGAGCACCAGGTAGCTGCTGAGCATCTGAATTAAGACCAATATCGTGGACACCTGGGTCTTAATTTTTACCTGGACTTTATTTTAATTAAGCAGCCACCATGGTTGCTATCTGCCACCCGAGACAGAAAAGGGCTCAGGTATGAATGTTTGAAACTAAGGTGTAATGGATAAATGTTATTGTCAAAGAGGAGTTAAAAATCAGAGTATCCACTAAATACCCAACCAGAAGCAAAGTGAGCAAGAAAGGATCTATTTTGGCTTATAGTTTGGGTATTGGGTATAATCTATCAAGGTAGGGAAGACATCATGATAGTAGGAATCAGGAGGGGCTCACAGCTCTGACACCAGGAATATGAAACAGCTGTCCCCAGCCAAAAAACAGATGAATTCTGGTGCTTAGCTGGCCTTCTCCTTTTTCTCTTTTTCTGTATTCTCAAATGTCAGCCCATGAGATGGTTCTACTTACATTCAGAGTGGGTCTTCCTTCTTTTAGTTATTCTCTGAAAATACCTTTTTAACTATGCTCAGAAGGGTGGTGTCACCTAGGTGATTTTATGTCACATGACAATGATAATTAACAATGACAAGAATTGCTAGAGAGATCATTTCATAAAAGTTAAATTACCAAAACACTTGTTGGATAATGACCCAGATGAGGGAATGGGACCAAATATTAAAGTCATGGGAAGAAAGAGGTCTGGACAAGAGGTGTGTTGATGACAGATGGAAGAAACATTGGTCTGATGGTAGATGTATTAAGCAAGTTGAATTTTGAAAGAAGGAGGCATCAGAAATGACTCCAAGCAAGGAGGACACATTCTTAGTGCCCTGGCCTTTGGAACATGGAGTAGAGGTGGAAAATGTCACCAGCCAAGAGAGTGAGAGGAAACAGAAGTTTAACATTGATGTGACAACCACAAACCTCTGCTTTCATCCCTATGTGTCTGTGGATCTAGTTGAAATTCAGATGTGATAAATACCATGACAAATAAACTTGAAAATGTAGGTTTAAATTGACAAGTAAGAACAGTTTCACTTACAGTCTCCTTTTGACCCTATGAGAACTGTACATAATGACAGAGTATGGATTGGAGTGTGTGCTGAGCTCTCAGAAGTCTTGGCCACCCTGTTCACAAACGGACAGTGAGGCAATGAGTCATAAAATGTTTTATGGGGAAATCCCATGAAGGTTTGAAGCCTTCTCTAATCCTGATTAAGAACAATTTAGATCATTCATATTTTAATAGGAAATGCTAGTGGTTATGAGTTAATCAATTTTGAATTGATTTTTATTTGTGTAAAATTGGCATTTTAAAAGTGAATTTATTGCCCAGTTACCTCTTCCAATATGAAATTATCACAACATGAGTGGTAAATTCACTCTGGTGGAATCTATATCAATAGCCATTTATTCCAAATTAACATCTTAATACTATCTTATAAGATAAAATGAAAAGATACAGAGGATGCTGGTAGCTGTGCAGGGCTTTGGGGAGGTAGGAGGTAACTGTGAAGGACATCTCCTAAACACATCTCTGGTTTTTTGTTGACTGGGAACAATTTATTTTGAGTCTGTGTTGGGGAGGGAGCAGTCTTCCCTAAGGAAGATGGCACGTAGTGGGCTGAAAGGCCATGAATTTCCAGGTTTCAGGCTTCCCTTACTCTCAGGCTCCACCATCAGGCTCCCACCTTTGAATCATTGCTGAAGGAAGAACTGAGCTTGGCTCAATGCAGATCCATATGGGAGCAGAGGCAGAGCTTCAGGCAGAAGGCCAGAGGCAGAAAATCCTGAAAGGGTTGTCTGTCCACACTTGCTCCATTTCCTCTTTTTCACAGTTTTTCAATATTCTTTTAAACTTTAAAAAATTTATTCTTCTCTTTCATGTGGAACAATTTAAGGAGTATTGGTATTGGTTCTTCTTAGAATTTTTGGTTAGAAATCTGCACTGAAACTGTCTGGCCCTGGGCTTTTTTTTTCTTTTCTTCTTTTTTTCTTTTTTCTTTCTTTTTCTTTGTGTTTTTTTTTTTTTTTTTTGAGACTTTTAATGACTGCTTCTATTTTCTTAGGGGTCTTAGGTCTATTTAAATTGTTGTCTGGTCTTGATTTAATTTTGTAATGTGGTACTTATCCACTTTAGTGGATTGTCCATTTCCTTTAAATTTTCCAATTTTGTGGAGTAAGATTTTTGAAATATGACTTGAAGATTCTCTGGATTTCCTCAATGACTGTTGTTATGTCCCCCTTTTCATTTCTGATTTGTTAATTTGCATATTCTCTCTCTCTACCTTTTTGTTAGTTTGGATAAATGTTTGTCAATCTTGTTGATTTTCTCAAAGTACCTACCTTAATTGCCATCAAAGAGCCTTCATTCAGTAACTGATGGAAGCAAGTGCAGAAATCCATGGCCAAGCACTTAGTGGAACTCCTGGAGTTCATTTGCAAAGAGGGAGGAGTGACAATCTGAGCAAAGGGATCACGACCATGATGGGGAAACCCACGCAAACAGCTGACCCGGCAGGTGGGAGCTCACAGACTCCAGACCAAGAACCTGCATAAGACAAACTAGGCCTTCTGAATGTGGTTGACAATTGCAGGCTTAGGCAGTGTATGGAGCAAGTGGCAGGGGAAACCAGTTTTGTATCCCTAGGCTTTGTATCCCTGGCTTTTTGGAGCCCATTCCCTATGGAGGGATTCCTTGATAGTTTGCTCAGCCTAGAACAGCCAGAGGGGCCTTGGTCTTGCCCCATATGATGTGACACGCTTTGATAATTCCCCATGGGAGGCCTCACCCCTCTCTGAGGAGTGGATGGGGAGTTGGGGGGTGAGGGGAGAGGGGGTGGAGAGTGGGAGGACTGGAAGGAGAAGGAACTGGGATTGGTATGTAAAAATGGTTGTTTAAAAAATTACTCTTCTCTCCTATATTACATTTCTGCCAGTTTTCCCTCCTCTCCTCACAGTCCCTCTGTTCCACCTGCCCCCAACACCTCCTCCATTTTCCTTCAGAAAAGGACAGGCCTCCCAGGGACATCAAGCAAACATAGCATTTTGACATTACTCAGATTTTAAGATGATATTTCTATCAACTATTTGACTAGGTCACACAAGGCTGTCATCTTTCCATAGTTAATATTCTACTCCTTAATCATTTTCCTTTTTGCCTCAAGCATCCCACTCCCTCTGGCTACTTCTCCTACCTCCCTTGCAGTTTCTGCTCAGCTTGGTTTTATTAGTTTGATGACTGTTACTATTGGAGATCACCAGTGCTCCATCTTGGCTTTGTCCACCATATTCTAGTCTCTTTGATACTTGCTCTGGGCAATCCTAACAAGTCCTGTGAGTTTAAATGCTTTTAGTGCTATTGTAACTACCAAATACACACTTCCCTAAGAGATCTAGTGAACAGCTGCTTAACAACCCAACTTGAATGTTCAAAAGACATCTCAGTCTCTGCATGCTTTGAGCCAAATGCTTGCTTTGTACTCCACTCCTCTTCAAGTCATCTGCATATCTGAAAATGACAACTCTATTTTCCAAGTTCTCATGTCCACTCCTTCAGTTTTCAGTGTTTATTTACCCTTCTTCCTTCTTTCTCTTACTTTCTGCATTCCATCCATCAGCTAATCTTTCTTTGTGCCCCCTCTTTTTTTTTAAGATTGCAATTTAATTACAAGGTTTCTCCCTTTCTTTTCCTCCCCCACCCAAATTTTCCTATATACCCATCCCTGCTTTCCTTCAAAATCATGGCCTGTTTTTTCATTAATTGTTATTGTATACGTATATGCATTTTCAAATGTGAGCTGAATAAGAGTGACACTAGTGCATATTCCAAACTGGATGGGGAAAAACCATGAATCACACATAGAACTAAAGGCAACAGAATAATGCTGGGAATGGGAGAAGTGGTCCTCCCCAGGGAAGAGCACACCAATTTTGAGTGATAAGTGGTCAGCCCTGATAATATATATACAAGCAACATTTATAGACCAATCAGCTAATCTTGCTGGCATTATTTTAGGAATTGGGACCCCATCATACTCTTATCATCTCTACAACTAGCATCCAATCCTAGCTGCAACCCTTCCTTTCTGGCTAGTAACCTCAGAGTCACCCATGTTTCTACCTACCTTCCACCCAGCCTCCCCTATAGCTTATTTCCCACTGTATGTGAGTGTGTGTGTGTGTGCATGCTTGTGCATGTATATATGATGCTTCTCTTAAGGTCAAATTTTGATTCTCTATTGTAGTTTGAATGTGAAATGCTTGCACACTAGGTTCTCTGCTGCTGCTGCATTCTGGGAAAGTTATGGAACTATTAGAGGATGGAGCCTGCAGGAGGAAGTATGTTAATGAGGATGGGCTTTGAGGTTTTATAGCATGGACCCATCTCTCTATGCCTCTGAACTCTTGATGCACTATAACTGGCTGGTCTTGTGTTCTTGCCTCTTTGACTTCCCAAACATCATGAACTGCATTCATCTTGGAACTATAAACCCAAAGAACATCTCCCCAAACTTAAGTTGCTTTAATCATAACTGGAAATTAAACTAAGGCACTCTCTTTTGCTGAAAGCATTCAAGTCACTTACTACAAGGGTAAGTGACACAGTTAAATTCCTTACCTGACACAAGTTCCTAATAATCTCTGCCCACTCCAATTCCAGCCTCTTTTCTTACCATTGCCCATTCACTGCACACAGTCATGGAATGAATATTCCTTGAAGGCACCACATATCTACCTGCCTCTGGGCCAATAGTTCTCAACCTTCCTAATGCTGTGACCTTTAATACAGTTCCTCATGTTGTGGTGACCCTCCAACCATAAAGTTATTTTTGTTGCTACTTCATAACTGTAATTTTGCTATTGTTATGAATCATAATGTCAATATCTGATATGTAGGCTATTTGATATGTGACCCCACAAAGGGGTCATGGCCTGCAGGCTGAGAACTGCTATTATAGGCTTTCCACTGTTATTTCTGGTTCTTAGAAGGCTCTTTCTTCAGGTGTGCACGTGACTTGCTCTCAGACCCAATTCAGGGATCTATCCTTCAAGTTGAATATCACCCAACCCTTCCTACCCTGCTTTCTTAGTTTTCATAACTACATGTGGTTGATAGTCACTGTTCTTGGATTCAGGATTTGTGAATTCACATACTTCACATACTTATTGCAATGTATTTCTAATCACATAACAAAAAGGGCTGCTTTCTGGCTACTTGCAAATGTTCACAATGACAAAATATTTGAGCCTTTTGATATATGTGCTCTCAGATGAGTTAAACAACAGGGCTACCCATTTTCTTATTTTTTAGCTCTCTAACAGTATGCATGCCACTTTTAATGTCACATACAGTGTCTTGTGTTTTTGTTTTTTTGCCTTTGTGAGTTTTTGTTATGGTTGATGGTAATTTCCCTGTTTAAGCTGTCTTCCAAGCATAGTGTTGAAGTAAATGAATGTATTTTAAATAAATGAATGTACTTCAGTGGTCCAAAATGAACACATTTCCAATATATGCATAAAGACACTAATATAATGATTTTTATGTTAAAAAGCTAAACTTATTCTATCTACCTTAGATAAAAGAAAAAATCAAATATCTAATATCTTATTCTCTTTCCCAATGATTTGCTTATTTGTTCCCTTGAAGATTGCATAACTCTTATCTACATTTGATAGTTCCTAGAAATTGTTCAGAATTTACATGAGATGGTTCCTTGGTTGTCTTGTTAGGCTGCGTGATGGGGATGATAAATTTGAAAGGGACTGTATATCCTTGCTGATTTACTCCCCATAGAACAAGTGCTATCTGTACATGTATCTTTTGTTTTCATCAGCTGACTTCATAGTCACAATCATATGTGTTTAGGCAACCACCCTACCTCGTAGTAATGGTGTCTGTACAATGATTTGAAATCTTTCAAACTGTTTCTTCTAACCATAAGACTTATATTTTCCCACATAATGAATAAAACAGTTTTGTCACACTTGCCAGAACAATTCCAAACATATGTGCAGTTACAGTGACTCCCAGCTCACTCACTACATTTTCTTTCCAGACTTTCCAAGGCTTCCTTTTATGGCATATCTTCCTTATTTGGGGACTATGTCTTGATTATGCAAAAGAGGAGGATTTTTAAAGAGATTAGGTTGAAGAAATATAACAACCTAAAACAAATTGGCCAGTAACTATGGCTGAGCAACTTTTAAAGAGTAGTTGTATCTAATGATCCATTTGTGTTGTTTTCTATTCTCTATTGGGTAATAATCACTACTCCTACTCCATTATCTCTAAACATTTATTGTCCAATAGCTTTGCTTTAATAGTGCCTTGGGTAATACAAGAGAAGGGATGGGCCTGCAGACAGATGGCAGCATTATAGGAAGCAAAATAATTAGTTAGGTGATAAAGAATTCTCCAGAAGTATTTAGAGAGTATTAATAAGAGATCACATATATCTGCCCAATCCAAAGGATTGGGTGGGTAAGAATTTAGGCTCATGGTATTCACACTTAAAAGCAGAGTATTTTTAACATCTGTGGCCATCAGGGAGATGCTACTCAAAACTACATTGAGAGTCTACCTTGCACCAATCAGAAATGGAAGGACAATTTATCATGAGGACATTACAATTCTAAACATATATACACCAAACTTAGGTGGACCCCATTTTATAAAACAAATGCTAATAGCCACAAAGCCACAGGATAACCTCAACACAATAATAGGTGACATCATTATATCACTTTCATCAATGTACAGGTCAAATCAACAAAAAATAAACAGAAAAATTGAAGTTAAATGACATCATACATCAAGCAACCTATTAGACACCTACAGACTATTATCCATAAAAATGCATTAGAACAAACATTCTTCTCAGAAGCCCATTGAACTCATTTTGAAATAGACCAAATATTACAACACAAAATTAGTATATTTTTTAGTATAATGAAGTAGGAATCACTCCTTGTACTTTGCTCAACCACAATTGAATAAAGCTATATATCAACAACAATAGAAAACACAGAAAATGCAGTCATGGAAATTTACAACATACTATTGAACAATGAATGGATCATTGAAGAAATAACAAAAGGAATAAAAATTTCTAGAATTGAATAAAATAGAAACAAAACATATCAAATCTACAGGATATGATAAAGGCAGTCTAAGAAGAGACAGTTTATATCTGCAATTTCCCACATTGAAGGAATAGGGAGAATTTACATAAATGACCTAAAAAGTTTACTGCCAGGCCTAGGAAAGGCAAAAACAAATTACATCTAAAACCATCACATGGGGAGAAATAGTCAAGATCATATCAGAAATAATTAAATGGAAACAAACAACAACAACAACTTAGAAATAATAATCAGTGAAATGGAGTTGGTTCTGGGAATATGATTGAAAAACCCTTAGTCAAGCTAGTCGAGAGAGAGAGAGAGTCTCAGATTAATGAAATTAGGAATAAGATGGAGACATTAGATGTTATCAGTGAAATTCAGAAAATTATAAGGAACTATCTTTTAAAACCTATATTCCACTAAACTGGAAAAAATCTAAAGAGAAATGGGGGCATTTCTAAGATGCATGTGGTATACCAAAATCAAACTGAGATGAAATAATCTAAATCTAAATATAAATATAAATATAAATAATATAAAACCAGCAATGATAGTGAAGTACTAGAAAAAAAAAATCACCCCGTTACAAAAGCTCATGACCAGATGGATTCCCTACATGATTCTATCAGGTCTTCAAAGGAGAACTGAAGTCATTATTGCTGAAAATATTTTGTAAAATAAAAATGGAAGGCTGCTTCCAAATTATTTTTACAAAGTAAGTATTAACCTGTACCAAAACCAGGTTGTTACACCACAAAACTGAAAATTACAGATTGGTCTCCCTGATTAATAGAGGCAAAAAAAATAATAATCCCAATAAAATACACTTAAACTTAATTCAAGATTACATTAAAAAGATCATTCATCATTACCAAGATGGCATCATTCCAGAGATTCAGGGATGGTTCACCATATGTAAATCAATAAATATAATTTATAGCATAAATTAACTAAAAGACGAAAATCACATGATCATCTCCATAAACTCAAATCTCTCTTCATGATAAATCTCTCTTCATGATAAATATCTTGGAGACTTCAGGGATAGAGGGAGAATAAATCAACACAATGAAAGCTATGGCAAACCTTTAGCCAATATCATTCTAAATGGAGAAAACTCAAAGCATTCCCACTAAGATCAGAAACTAGATAAGTTTGTGTATCCTCTTCACTTCTGTTCAACAAGAATAAGATAGAGCAGTAGGACAAGAAATGGGAATAAAATGGATACAAATTGGAAAAGAAGCCAAAATATCCCTTTTTGCAGATATGATTATTTAGATAGAATATCCTAAAGGTTGCACCAAAAAACTCTTAGAGTTGATACATATATTTAGGAAAGTGCCAAGATTAAAAAAAAAATTAACACCTAAAAATCAATATCTTTACTATATTCAAAGACAGATGTACTGAAAACAATTCCTTTCAATGTAATCAAATACAGACGCATGCACACATACATACACACACTCCACCAAAACCTGAGGATATAAGGTTTTTTGTTTTTGTTTTTGTTTTTTGACCTTAAATTTGTATCAATAAATAAAAATCCATTCCAAAACAAAGTATTCATATCTATACCATAATCCCCTTTTTACCTTTAAAGAGATTGGTTGTGGTCATTAACCATTTATAACCAAGCCCATTTAAATGAAAACAAACATTTATAGATAATATTTGGAATTTGGGTGTCGTTCTTTCCAAACTGCTTCCTGCTGGTAGGGGGCACTGTCATGGGGAGCAAAGACATAAGTTTTATAAGGAAAACTTTAAAACACCAAAGAAAGAAACTGGGAAAGATATTAGAAGATAGAAATACCTCCTCCATCTTCATTGACTGGAGGAATTAACACTGTAAAATTGACCATCCAATCAAAAGCAATATAGCAATTCAATACAGTCACAATCAATATCCCAGGGCCATTTTTCACAGACAAACAAAAATAATTTTAAATGTTTACACACACACACACACACACACACACACACACACACCAACCAACCAAACAAACAAACACAAAGACAGCCAACCTGAAGACATCTAGAACAGTTCTGAACAAAAATTACTATAAGAGTTTCACCATACCTGAATCCAGTTTATCCTAGAAAGCTATAGTATACAAAACAGCACAATACTGCAACAAAAATCATTAAATAAGTCAATGGAATGTAATACACGATACATTTTATAATCACATACAACTACAGCTACCTGACTTTTGACAAAGATGCTACAAATGCTCCTGGAGAAAAGACAGCACTTTTCACAAATAATGCTAGGAAGACTGGATTAATGAAAGTAGGCCTATTTCTCTCACTCTGCATAAATCTTAACTTCAATGGATCAAGGACTACAACATAAGACCAGATACTTTGGAAATGACAGAAGAATAAGTGGGTGTTCACTTTGACATATAAGTGCAGGTAAGAACTTTCCAAACAGGATTCTGGTAGCACAGAAAATAAAATGAACACCTGATAAATGAAATTAAAAAGATATATATATCTTATATATATATCTATATAACAAAGAGAACTATAAATTGAATGAAGAAGCAGCTTACAGAATGAGCAAGAAGATACACTTCTGGCAGAAGAATAATGCCTCGAAAGCACAAAGAAATAAAGAAAATATCAAGAAAAAAATCCAACTCAATTAAAATGGGCCATAGACCTGAAAAAACAAAGAATTCTCAGAAGAAGAAACACACATGGCTATTGAACATTTAAGTAAATGGTTATGATGATTTGTCATCCAATAATTGCAAAGTAAACTACTTTGGGATTTGTCTCACCCTCTCAGAATGAATCACCATTATCAAGTGACAAGTGTTGTTGAAGATGTTGGAAAGAGGAACTCTTGCTCACTGTTGGTGGACATGCAAACCTGGTACAGTAACTTTGAAATCAGGGAGAATGTTCGGCAAAGATCTAGAGATATATCTACTATTTAACCTAGCTGTATTGCTCCTGGCAAAATCCAAAGGACTCTAGCTAGGGCAAAGAGTGAGCCTAAATGTCCATCAGCTGATAATGGATATGAAAATGTGGTACATATGCACAACAGAATTTTATTGAGGTATAAAGAAAAATGAAATGATATGAATTTCAGGAAAACAGATGAAGCTAGAAAAAAAATTATCTTGAGAAAGGTGATCTAGATTCAGAAATATAAATACTACATGTTCTTTCTCTTAGGTAATTTCTGTGTCTGGAGGGATGTCTCAGTGGTTGAGTGGTTAAGTCCCAGGATCTGACACCCTCTTCTTCTGGATTCCTTGGGCACTGGACGTATGGGTATAAACAATACAAACAATCATACACATAAAAATATTTAAAAGTGTTTACAAATGCAATTCCTATAAAACATTGGCATCTAGTTAGCTATGGCATACTTTATAATAGTTTTAGGTTTTATATAGGACAAGAATAAAATTTGGAAATGGTCAGAAATGAAAATTACATCTAATACTATGAAAGCACGTAATTTTGCCTAGATTTGCACATCATTTTTCTTTTAGTTTTTGGTGTCATGTAAGTTTTATGTTTTGAGGAAGCCCATCAGCTTCTTCCACTTACTACTATTTATTGAGTATAGTCGTGAGTATACCTGAATAAACAGCCTCCCGAATTCCCCAAAGAATTCACACTTCTGGCAGGTGTTGTGAAGAGAAGGGCAGCATTCCTGCCAGTGAACATGTAGGAAGGATTACATCTCCCCATGCATTCTGGAGAAGTGGGTAGTGGCAGCTGGGCTGTGTGGTGCAGCGGTAAAAGATGAGCCCAGCTGTAAGAACAGAGTGAGAACCCAAGAAGGAAAAAGAAGGAGAACCACAAAGGCACAAGAAGGCCAAGAAAAGATGTAATATGAAAAAATAAATTACTCAGAGGCTGATATTGGGGTTCATCTTGAAGATTGGGGAAGCACAGCAGCTGGCCACTAGCTCTCACCTCTAGTTCAGGCTGAAAGGCTGATCCATACACGAGCTCTTCACCTAGTCTCAAACTGCTGCCTCTCCTCAGTGAGTGGTTGGAGAATGAATCTTTCTTCTGAGACCTCGATTCTGTTTTATGTGCTTTCCTAATGTTGGGATTAAAGGTGTGCGCTATAATTCTGTTTTAGAATGCAATTTTTCCATCTTGGAGTGTGTTTTCTGCTGGACAGAGGGAAAGGAAGGAGAGAAGTTAAAGGAGAGATTAAGAGAATGTGAGAGGGGGGAAAGGAGAAAGGAGAGCGAGCAAGAGAGCATTTCTAGGTAGGTACGATGTATATGAATCTTAGCATTTGTTCTCTGAGGTGCTAACAGTAAAATCAATTCAGACCAACAGATATTTATTTAAAGTCTATAAAGTGCATATTTATTTAGTGAGGAGTTATGAGGTCATAAAGCAATGGAAGTGCTTGCCTCCAGCCCCTGACTATCCAGAGTAGCACTCACATAAAATACTTTCACTCACTATTTCCATAGCTACCTCATCCTTGCCAGGCCAAGTAATCAACTTTAGGTTCAAAATAAGCAAAAAATCATCTTAGTCACTATGTGCTTTGGAATTCAGGTTATCATCTATGGCCTGCTACAAGATAAAAGGGACATGAGATGGCAGTTCTCCATGAATGGATGGGTCTGTAGGAGAGACAAACTGGGTTCCACTGGATGTCTTCTTTCACCCTTTGTGAATATGATTAGTAGGCTAAGCGGTTTGCCTGTAGCTGTCCTGAAGTGTCTCCCTTTGTTTGGAGCTGCCACTTGTCTTTAACAGTAGCTGTTCCTCTCTTCCTAAAGATTTCTGTTTCACTCTTGCCAATACATGGATTGACGTTCCTAAGAGATTTTGTGATTCTGGCAAGTCTACAGTAGTGTCTCATTGTGGTTTTGATTTGCATTTCCACATCAGTAGTTCCATGCATCTTTTTTTTTTCACAGTTTTATTGACCATTTATATCTCCAACAAAGTAACTGCTCAAATATTTTACAATTTTAATTAGGTTGTTTACCTCATTATTATTGATATGCAGGAATGTTTTATATATTATGGCTCCAAATCCTTTGTTACTATAAGCCAAGAATACTTTTGTGTACAAACAGAAGAACTTGACTAATGATGACTTAAACAATTACTGTCCAATATCAGATAAAGTCAAGAGCCAGGCATCTTTTGTTTTACTAAGCATATCTGTCATCCTTAGTAGTCCAAGTTTCACCTTGTACAATGGAGATACAATCAGAAACACTCTAAGAGTTCTTATTTCCTATTGGACAGAATTAAATGTGCATGGGCATGCACATGACAAAAACACTGGGAAAGCCAGCATTGGGAAATGTTTTACTTGGCTATAGACAATTAGAAATTGATTTAGACCATCAGGACTCATGCTTAGGGGCTGTGTACATCCCATCCTTGCAGGTTCTGAGAGTTTAAAAGGTGGGATAGCCACTAGATGGGCATCTTCTGTGTCCATATGAAAACCCCACATGCAATATGTGGGTCCCTGGTAGGAAGCTAGAAAACCAATTTCTTGTTTAAATGCAAAATCCAGCTAAGTACCATAATACACAGGTCAGAGATGCCTCCTGGCTTGGACAGCTGAATTAAAACCCTAGCTGTTATTCTTTGATGCACCAGGTAGGAAAGACAGGTGGCCACATTGTCTAAGGGAACAAGGCCACCCATGGGTGCCGGAGAGATAAGGTGTGGAATCTGGCTCAAAAACACTTTTTACATTTGGGGTGTGTTTTGTGTGTGTGTGTGTGTGTGTGTGTGTGTGTGTGTGTGTGTGTGTGTGTGTGTGTGGGTGTGTGTGTGTGTGTGTGTGTGTATGCCATAGTGCAAAGGTCAGAGGATAACTTTCATGGTTCTTGCTTTTCATCATGTGGGTTCTGGGGTTTGAATTCACATATGGGGCTTTTACCCATGGATTCATTTCCTGTCTTGAGTCTAGCTTTTCCTTGTTCTCTCATTCCATCTATTTCCCTGCAAATGACATAATTTCACTTGTTCTTGCTAAACAAAAGCTCCATTGTTTCTCTCTATATTACATTCTTTAAACAATTTAGGTGATTCTTATACATATCCACATTTGAGCACCATTAGTCTGTTAGCACAGAATTGGTCAGAGATCTCATATCCCCTCTTATCAATTTGGCTCCTAGCTCTGATGGTCAAACCACAAAGAATTAATGATGAATTGCAGTGTTCATCATCACATACTAGAAATTCTAATAATAGAAGGTGGGGGATTTCCGGTGTAGCTCATCTGAGTCCCACCCACCTGCACCAATGTGATGCAATTTTTTAGTGGTATGTGGAAGAGAAAGCAGACTCACTGAGCATAGCATAGATGCGCAAGCCAGGTGAAGACAGAGGATAACAGGCCACCGTAGATCAAGGCATCTTCTCAATACTCAGATTTCATGGAAGGAGAAGGAAATAACTTTCTAAAGAATTAAGCCTTCTGTAAAGTGCTCTGAGCTCCTTGAAGGAAATAAGCCGTGAGATTGCATAGCACTTCAGTGTACAGAATGCATTAGCAAGACGCATGAGAAGCAGTAGCTGTTTATGTTGTTGTATTTCCTTGAGGCAGGTGGAGTGTTTTTCAATCTGTTGAAAGCAGTCTCGCTGATGTCTCCCTGTTGGGATTAAGTTAAAGAGAATAGATTTCTTGCTTTATCTGGAAAAAGCCTCCCAACAGCAGATATTCATCAATGCTCCCTGACTTTCTCTGGGAAGTTAGGCTGTGCAGTTTTCCATCTCTGTTGCTTACTGTATCACCTTCTCTGTCAGCCATTGCCTGCTTTTCCGTTTTCTTATTTTCCCTTTGACTCTAAAAAGTCACCACTGGTCATGTCCCAGTTCAGATCACCTGAGAAAGAGTTGGAGAGATTTGCCATTTAGACAAAAATTATCAGTCTCTGGAGCAGGAGTTTGGCTTGGGGTGGGGGGTAAGGGGAAAGATGTGGTAGGCTCTTCTAGTCCCTAGGAACTGATGCTTGATTTGTTAATAGAATTTCTGATTTTTGTTTAGAAATTATCTATAGGCAAGAAAATGAGATGAAAGACTAAAGCTCATTCTGCTGTGGAAAAAAGGCTCTATATAATTCTGTTAAAAGACTGTCATTGCAATTCACATACAAATATTATATTAGTCAGGGTTCTCTTGAGAAACAAGGCTTATAGTGTGAATCTCTCTCTGTCTACATATATATATATATATATATATATATATATGTGTGTGTGTGTGTGTGTGTGTGTGTGTGTGTATGGGATTTATTATAATGGCTTACAGGCTATGCTCCATCTAGTCCAGCAATTGGTGTCTATGAACTAAAGTTCCAAGAATCCTATAGGTGTTAAATCCATGAAGCTGGATGTCTCAACTGGTCTTCAGTATACACTGGAGGAAGTAAGGTTTAGTATTAGTGAAGGAATGGACGTGCTAATGAAAGCAAACAGGCAGAGAGAGAGAGAGAGAGAGAGACCATCTTCCATATCTTTTATATCAGCTGTCAAAAGAAGATGTGGTCAAGATTAAAGATGGATCTTCTTTTCTTATATATAATATTTTTATTTAAATTTGCAACAAGCTTGTTTTATATGTCAATCCCAGTTCCTTCATCCTCCCCTCCTCCCCTGTCTCTCCCAATCCCCATCCCATCCCCTTTCTGCTCTCCAGGGAGGATGAGGCCTTCCATGGGGATTTTTTAAGCCTAGGCCCTCCCCCATATGTCTAGGCTGAGAGAGTATTCCTCTATGTGGAATGGGGGAAAAATGGATCTTCTTACTTTAAAATATCTACATTTAAGATGGCTCTTACTATCTCAAAGATCAATATTAAAAGTGGGTCTTTCTATTTCAAATGATTCCTCACACACAATTGTGTGCAGTCACTTGGGTTTTAGTTAATTTCATATGTAAACAGGTTGACAACCAAGAATAGTCATCATAAATATATATAATTTAAAAATATAGTATTTGAAAATTTCATAAAGTATATGTTTATCTTACTCTTTCCTGTCTCCCAGGTCCTCCAAGATCCCCCGACCTACCCAATTTTATATTGTTTCTGTTTGTTAAAACAAAAGAAAAAAAAGCCACTAAAAACATGAAGTTCAATTTGTGTTAACCAAAGAACTCTAAGCATTGGATCTTCCCTGGAGTTTGCTTCACCTGATTTTCGCTGTCTAAGTAGCTCTCTTTTGTGAATGGCTTCTTGGCTAAGAATGAAATTTTGTGCCAACTCCCCCTCCTTCACAGTGAGGTTTTGCTTGACTTGAGCTTATTTGTGTGTTATGTATATTATTAATTTCTATTGGTTCATATGTGCATCTGCATTGTTGTGTCTGGCAAATACTATTTTATTAAAATCAACTGCCACCTCTGACCCTTACAGTCTTTCAGGTTCCTCTTCTTCGTAGACAGATCTATGAACCTTGTGGAAAGGGGTATGATAAAGACATTCCATTCAGGCAGGGCTAAGCGCTCCAAAGTCTCTTGTTGTCTGCATGGTGTCCACTTGTGGAAAGAAAATCTTCTCTGCTCAGTGCTGAGAAATGGACTGATTTATGGTATAACAATAGGTCATTAAGAATCTTTTTTATTACTATGTTCATTTAACAACACAATAATAGGTTTTCTCCTGAGTTTATGACCTGTCTGGTTTCAGGTTCTTGGCCTCATTAACAATATCAGTTATGAATTCAATCTTATGGAGGGAGCCTTAAATTCATTTCTTTTCCTCTCTCTCTCTCTTGCTTTTTGTTTTTGTTTTGTTTTTTTTTTTTAAACAGAATTCCCACATGTAGCTTTGGAACTAGCTCAGGCTGATCTTAAACTCACAGAGATCTACCTGAATCTGCCTCCCAAGTGCTGGGATTAAAGGCATGTACCACCACCACCAAGCCTAAATTTATTTCTTGAAAAGTGGTTGGTTATTCCTAGAACATTTGTGTCCCTATTACACCAGTTGACTTATCTTAGAGCCAAGTCACTGTATAGCTTGGTGTGTTTCAAGCTGGGTGAGATTGTTAGGAATTGCAAAATAAATCTAATTTAAGATTTCATCTTACCCCAGTTAGAATGGACAAGATAACAAAGAAAATGACAACACATGTTTGTGAGGATGTGATAAAGGGGAAATACTCATCCATTGCTAGTGGGAGAGCAAATTGGTACAGCCCATTGAAACCTAAGGTAGAAACCAGGAAAAGGCTATTCATCTTCCAAGGAAAACCTCAATGCATACTGGTTCTTAAAAGTCCAAATTCCTTGGAAGATGGGTAGCATTTTCCTGGTTTCCACTTTAGGCTATCAATTTATTCAAGTACATCTCTTACACATCATTCATATCTGGTGATGACACCTAGTGGATTCCTGTCACTAGAGTGAAGATACCCTCTATAGAGGTCTCCTGATGTACACAGACACAGTGTCCTACAAACCCAGGGAACTATAGTTTTTTCAGCATAGACATAGTGTTTGTGCATTTTAAAGGCTTATTGTAGTTATTTGTTCTAACTCAAGGAGTTTGTACTGACCTAAAATCCTCCTCATACTGCCTGGGTTGGAGCTCCCAAATCCTCTCCTCACTTATCTTTAGCACTGGGTGGGGGGGGTGCTTATAAGAAGTCCAAAATTTAAGTGTGGAAGTTTTTTATTTTTTTTTTTTAAACCAGACAACTTTTTGGGTGTTGCTACTATGCCTTTAGTGTCATATATATTGCACAATAAGACTACCAAAAGGAATGGGAGTGACACAGTTGCAGCTCTTAAGCAAGGTAGAGTGAAGTAAACATGAGTTCAATGGAGCAGCTACTTTTACTGCAAAGAAGAACAGCTACTTTTGCTGACCTGGAGTATGGAAAGGAAGGAGGTCTGAAAATTTACAGAGAAGATATAAAGTAATGTTTGGAAAGTGGCTTTGAAAAAGCATTTCTTTGCTTGGACCACGTAGTGATAGAGTGGTAGCAACTATAAGTAGTGCTGAGAACTTCAGCAGGTCAGGAGAGGGAATGCCATGGGAAATGGATCAAGCATCTTTCTTTCAATGCAAAGGTACTTGATAACTTGAGTTTTTTTGCTTTTTGTTTTTGTTTTGTTTTGTTTTGTTTTTTTGGATCCAGGTCATGGTATATTTATAAGTGAAAAGATGTGGGAAACAAGCAAACATGGGCGGTTAAATACAGACTTTTAGATATTGGGGGCAGAGGGGAAGTAAACCTTTCTTGTGTTGTGATCTAACCCATGCTAGGCAAGTGCTTTCCTACTGAGTTGTATCCCAGATGCCAAATAGATGATTTTTTTTCCAGGAAACACCCCAAATCCATGCCCTTTAATGAAAGAATGATACAAGATAAGATTTGAGAGAAAGAGGCATGACTCAGTATCTAAGTTCCCAGAAGGCTTGGGGAAATGGAACTAAGATTCAATTTGAGAAGGGCAGAGGGAACTTCACATGATACTGAGAGAAAGGAAAAAAATGAGGATGAATGTGCTCATACAAGTGGGGAAATAGGTAGAAGAAAATTGAGGGAGTCGGTGCTTCATTATTTCTCTGTCATATAAAAAGAGGAATCAGAGACAGCTGGTCGGAGGGGAGTGGCAGAAGGCTGTTAGCCTTTTAGAACTGCTGCTGTCAAGCAGAGCAATGGGATCTGTGTCAGATACTCACACTTAGAGAAAGACAGTGAATTTTCAGACACATAATACAAATAAACCAAACAGGTCTATTTTCCTGCTGGGGGTGCTTCTTTATCCATTTTTGCTTCCTGTCTCTCCCTGTTACCTAAGGAAGAGGACACCAACTCAGAAATGCATTCAGAGAAGGCATAAGTCACATTCTCTTTATTAGCTTTATCACAACCAGGGCAAACAAAGTTTCCCTAAGGAATCCTTCCTTTAGAAGTGCCAGACAAGTGGAGATACACAGGGGAAGGACAAGGAAGTGGCTGTAGAATTGGGGGATCTGAGAGTACTATTTATTGCTCACCTACAGGCTCACAAACTCCTTCTCACCTCAAGCCTTCTGTTGGGAAATGACAAGTTCAGCAGCTTGTGCTTTTCAAGCTCACCTCCATTTGAAGGTTCCGTGGATGGGCTACCATGTAGGTAGTGTCTGGATCCCCAAAGACAAAGAGGCAGAGGGATCTTTGCCTTGCTTTTTCCTTTGAGGCAAAGAGAACCCTATAGTCTCACTAAGCAAAAGTCCCCTTTCTCTGTTGCTGAGAACAGCTTCAACACTCTGACACCATTTTCTATACACAGGCAACCACTTGGAACAGAACTGAGCCCCAATAATGTTACATTAGAACAAAATGCATATCCAGATACCAAGAGCTGCAGCAGAGAGACCTAACCCAGGTATTAAAAATTGTGATCTCCAAGCAACAAAATCATTTTTAAAAATGCTGTCCATTTTAAATCATACTACTGTAACATGTCAGGCTTACTTTTGGATTCTTTTCCCAGTGTGTGATTGAGCCTTCTATAATTCTATAGTTGGTCAATTTGACAGATTTATTTTGGCAGAAAATATTTTGATTTAAATATTTATGAATTATATTTTCTTCTATGTATATCTAGTAAGTGAATTATAAAATGGAGCTAGAACTCTGTTTGACTTGAGGTTAAATTCTATTAATAAGGAACTAAATAAATGAATAAAATTTGCCATTCCACAAGACTACTACTGCAAACAATAGTGGACAAATGCTTCAGATTGTACTGGTGTCATATTGTTTTAACAGTCATTTCCCCCCTGGAAATGAATATATTCAGGTTTAAAGTAGGAGAGAGGGACAGACAGTAGGAAATGAATACATTCAGGTTTAAAGGAAGAGAGAGGGACAGACAGTACCATATAAGGGACAGAGGGCAAGACCTGCTGGGGCTTTGCCTGCTCATAGCTTCACAGGTCATTTAGTCTATGATCATAGCATGGAACACTGTGTTCCATGACTTCAGAAGTCATGTGACTGTTGATGCTTCCCACTGCACACAGGGGAAAGGATGGCTAAGAAATAGATTTAGATTTCTTTTTAGCATCAGCCCAGGAAGTGATACTTGTACTTGAATTCCTGCACATGAAACAGCTCATAAGTGTACGGATCCAGGTAGCATGCAGTTTCCATGCTGTGATTTCCTTGAAACATTTGAGGCTGAATCTGTCCTTAGGAGATTCTGGCCTGCTATGGGTAAGAGTCAGGAGGGACTGCCATTGGTACCCAGTAAATAAACATGATAGGAGGCCTAACCCCTATTTAGACTTTCTCCCTTTGCTGCATTCCATTTAGTAGAGGAAAGACATGAGCACAGCGTCTCATAGTGTGGGGAGCTCTGTCTTGGATGTGTTTCCACAGAGAGCTTAGGTATTGTCATGGTCCTAGGCTTGGCCAGGATGTGCAGGCAGGTGACTATTCCATTTATTTCCTCTTGCGCATTATTTCTAGGACTTCACCCACCAAGAAGCCAAGACAGAAGATTCCTAGATTATAGACAAGTGTTCTTAAGGGGGACAGGGCTAAACTTCCTATTGTAGAGACTCTGGAGGGAGGGGAAATTGGTATGGCCTCTGCTAAAGAAATTCTACAATAAATATCTCAACAGGAAAAACTACTTCTATAAAGTATTCAAAAGTTCTTTGGGGAAAAATGTTCTTGGAAAAAATAACCTATCTACTTATAAATGCCATCTATATCACTTCCATATCTCCAGTTTTTACTTGAAGTATATTCACTAACATAATAAACTCTTATCTGTGCCTGGGAGAGGGTTCAGGCCACCAATGATCCCCATGTGGTGGAGAGAATAGAACTGACTCCAGAAAGTTGTTCTCTTACCTCTGTATGTATCAGCTGCAGT
Source organism: Phodopus roborovskii (assembly GCF_943737965.1). Lineage (NCBI taxonomy): Eukaryota > Metazoa > Chordata > Mammalia > Rodentia > Cricetidae > Phodopus > Phodopus roborovskii. Next base: position 159,317 of record NW_026125314.1, on the reverse strand, counting down.
ACAGGCATTCTCCTCCACTTAAATAAATAAATTTAATGTATTATAAAAAATAACCCTAACCTGATTTTGTGTGTGTGTGTGTCATGTTCTAAACAACTAAAATTCAGACAGATTTTTGGCCTCTGACATCATAGTTACAAAGAATAAGTGAATCCACTGAAGATTGGGATCAAGCAGGATGTGACATAGGAGAGAAAAGGACCCTGCCATTCAATGACTTTTTAACTCTGTGTGACTCTCGGAAATTGGTTTTATAGAGGAAAAATAAACATGGATTTAAAATGGCAACATAAACTTTTGAGACTTTACATTTTTACCCGAAGTTTAAGAAAACACTTGTGTTTAATTCTTTAAGTCAATTTGGGCTGAGTCAAACCTCTTAGCTTAGCTTTGACCTTTTGCCTTTCCATGACTCCAACAGTTGAATAGCACTTGATCAGGTGTGACCAGAGCAGAGGCTAGCAAGGCTAACAGTCCAGGGTCAACCACCAGATCTAGCAGGTTCTCATTCTAGGTATCAATTCTTAGAATCTTCTCCAGTGACACCAAGGACTAGCCACTCTCTCTCCCATTAACCAACCTAAGCTGTGAGGACACCTGAAGAGGGTCCCAGCATTTCTTTTCAGAAGAGAAGTGCTATGTTGGGAAATGAGTATGTGGATTGGTTTTGTGACACTCTTGCTTTTCAAGGGGAAAGCAGTGCCCTATACTCCTCAGTATTTCTGTTTGTTGGTAGCAAAACCAGGGGAGGTTCCTTCTTTACAGTTCATATTTCTCAGGGTCACACAATGTAGAAAGAGTTTGGTAGACAGATCAAGTCCTGGGTTTAGTCAGTGGGTAAACTTGAAAAACTCCCTTGAATGTTCAGGTCTCTATTTTGTTTGCCCCCTTACCATTAAGAAAACAAAGAAATTGTGCAATCTGAACACTTTCCTAATTAGATCAACATTTTCTAGAGTGTTGTGCTTGAAGAGTTACTGGTTATTTCAGCTGAAAAAGGGTTGCATGGCTAAATGGTTTGGTAAATGGTGCATGAAAGAAGGCTAGCAGTTTTCTTTTAGAGAGAACTTTGTGGCCTGCACTTTGCAAATATGTTTTGACTCTAAAAAGGAAGATAGCATGAACCTTCATTCCCCAAGTTTATTTGAAACTTTTTGTTGTTTTAAGAAACATTGTGTGGCTGGATGAGTTTACACCATGATTCTTTTTGCTTTAAGAGTCCCATGGCAAATACTGTAATACTCATTTTAAAAGAGGGAGTGGACTGTCTATCAGTCCCTAATACGTTTGACTACCTCAGTGAAGAGCCAAGATCTGCGACCCTGAGATGACATCATTCTACATTTCCCTGTCTTCTAATAAGAACTTTAAGGCTCTACTCCAAGGAGAGCATACTGTCCATGGCCAAATGTAAAGGGACTCATCAAAGGGGGCATGTCTGTTATGATCCTGCAGTGATTCTGTGTGATCTTGGTGGGTAGGTTCAAACCATGATGGGTGAGGGACAAAAATGCCATGCAGACAGAGCTTATGTGAGAAGTTTTATTGAGTGGGAGGAGGGGAAGGAGAGATGGGAGAGAGAAAGAGACAGGCAAAGTCCTGCCTGCCTCTTTAGAGGAGCATCTGGAAAGAGAGAGAACCGGAATGGGCAGAGCTTATCTCTTAAAGGGCCTTTTGTGTACAGCTACAGACTGCATAGTGATGTGGCAGTCATAGGGCCTTGGGCTGGACAGGGTATTACCTGGGTGCCTCCTGCCAGGGGGCGGGGTCACTACCACAACCACAGGGCAGCAAAATGCTTGAATACTAACAACATTTAAATAACTGAACACAATCTCATCTCCACAATGATGTTTTCTCTGTCTTGGGAACTCCAGCAGTATGAAGGCAGCCAATCCTTGAAATTCCAAGCACAAGATGAGAGCTGTTCATGTTACTGGCGAGGGTGGGGGAGCAGAGATTCTTCACAACCTAATTTTAAGAATAATTTAAAAAGAACTTAAGTTGGTTTGATGATTTTTTTTCCTTCTAAACTCTACAACAATTTGTTAACTTTTTGTAACTTTAATCACTTTAACCATTTTCTTTAAGGCTTGTTTACCCATCCATTAAGACCAGATTTCCTTGTTTCACACCACTGAACACCAGTTGACTCAGCATATCTACTTTTAGGCCTGCTACAAATCCTCCCTCACTCTGCCTCAGGCCCTCACCCTGGCTGCCTGCTGGGCTAGGGGGACTTTCCCACCAGTAGGGGACCACTTTAATGGTATCCTCTCCCAAAGCCTCATTATCCAGTGCTTTGCAGCTTGAAGACTTATTCATTTATTTATTTTGCAGGGATTATCATCTTTAATTGAAAAGTTTTAGAAATCAATTTTTTATCATGCATCTGGAGCATGTGTTTTATTTTGCCAGCTGTCCAAGTTACTAAGGCTTTCCCCTGCTGGCTGGTGAAACAGATTTTATTTTAGACAGCAGCTATGAATCAGGAGCACACTTGATTGTAAAGGTGTTCCCTGGCTTGTTAACCAAATCATTATCAGACAAAGGAACAGTTGGATCTTTCTATGTTGACAAAAAGCATTAGCTTTCTTTAAGGGTGATTTGCCACTTCAGATGTAATTAGGCCACCTAAGTACTTATCTTTGTTAGTCAGTGGACAGGCTAGTCTTTACCCCTATCAGGAATGAAGCAGTTAAAAGAAAACCTGGGTTCCAGCAGGAGATGTTCAGCATTCCAGAGTGAGGCAGTTGCTACTGATTATTGGACATTCTAATCCATGAGCCTTCCCAGCAGTTTTGCTTGTGAAGTCACTAGACATTTATCATAGCAAAATAATTTTTCTGTTTTCCTTGAAGTAGGATTTGACATTTTTTTTATTTTGTTTTTGTTTGTTTGGATGGCTAAACAATTCTCATTTCTGCCTTTTGCATCTCTCTCTCTCTCTCTCTCTCTCTCTCTCTCTCTCTCTCTCTCTCTCTCTCTGTGTGTGTGTGTGTGTGTGTATGCCTATGCATTCAGACATTAGCAGACATTAGAGAGGATTCTCAATCTGGCCCCTGGCTTGGATATCACGAGGACAGGTCAACTTCCTAGCTTTGTCGTAGTGAAGTGGGGACTTGAACCTGCTTTATTTGGTTTTACAGATGATTGTAAAAGATTGTAAATTCATGTTTTTCTGTCTTTCCCCAATATAAAGCTTGGTAGCCTTATTTGTAATAAGCCAATGTGGAATTCTAAGATAATGGATTTGAAACACGATGGTGTTTAGATGGATAAGGGTCACAGACAGTGCTCCTTTTATATTCCATTTGATTTACATGGAAAAATGGTCAAAATTGAACTCATTTTGGAAAAGTTTGCTTCATTTAATTGCAATACCTGATGTTTTGATAAACAGTATTTTCTAATATGTCCCTACTTTCGTGTCTCAACGATAAATGTTGTTTCTTCCCCTTTTATATGGGTGATTGATAGTACTTAGTTGAAAGATTGTTGCTTTATAAGAGGACAGTTGTGACATGCATCTTCCACATTTCCTTCCACTCTGAAATTACTCTCTGGTATATGAAATTATGTCATCTCATATATTTGGAAACATTTTAAGTAGCCATTTGTGACTGAAATATAAATTGAAATTTAATTCCATTACTGCTTGCTCTCCTGGCTCTGTTTCACTAGGGTTACCTCCAGACCTCTTCTGCCTCTAAGTATGGATAATTTGACTCCTACCTCTTTCCTCTTTGTATCCCTTTTCTTTCTGTTGTTTCATTGCTCTAGCTTATGCACCAAACAGTTTATTGAATAAGAGTAAAGAGCATGTGTACCCCTGTCCTGCTCCAGAATTTAGAAGAAATTCTTGCAAAAATCTTCCCTATTCAGTTCATTTTAGCTGGCTATAGGTTTGTTGTGTATAGTCTTTATTATGTTGTGTTTTCTCCCATTTCTAGTTCATCTGGGGCTTGTATAAATGGCCTCTCTGTCTTTCTAATGCTTAATATTGTCAACTTGACAGGATCTAGATAAGCTTATGATTAGACTAATTGAGGTGAGTAGACTCACTATAGTTTGGGGTGTCACCATTCCATGGACTGAGATCTCAGAATAAGGAGAAAGTAAGCATAGCTGCAGCATTCATCTCTTCCTGCTTTCTGACTGTGGGTGAGATGTGACACACTGGTGCCTGCTCCTGTTATAATGTTGTTGCTGTCATATTGTACTGTGTCCCCTGGAACTGTAAGCCAAACCCTTCCTATGCTCAGTTGCTATGCTATGATACTGTTCCTCTGTGATTAAGCCATCATTTGTGTTGTGTTGTTTATGATTTCTATATGTTGAACCATTTATCCTTGCAGCTCCAGAATGAGAACCTACTTGATTTTATCATTTCCTGATCTATCATGATTGAGATTCTCTTTCTCTTCTTAATGTGTCCTGAGAATTTAGTTTGTGAGAATTTTACTAGGAATTCACCTATGTTCATCAGAAAAACTGGTCTACAGTTTTCTGTTTATTGTGTCCAGTTTTAGTTCTAATATGAGGTTAATGGTGTCTTCATAGAATGACTTTAGTGATATTCCTTTCCTTTCTATTTTGTGGAACTACTTGTTTTTCAAAGGCTGATTTCAGTAGTGAGTACTAGACATGGGTGGGCTCTTTATTAGAAATTTTTTAAAAAAAAATTTATAAACTGTCATAAACATCTTGCAAATAAGTATCATTAATGAGACCCAAAGTCTATACAACTCAGTGAACTTCTGTAGACTTAGAACAGGAAACTTTTCTTACTTCATTCTCATTGCCTGTTACAGAGCTGTTTAGGTTGTTTATATGGTTTTGATTTACATTTGGTAAGTCATATGTGTCAAGAAACTTAGCCATTTATTCTAGATTCTCCAGTTTTGTGGAGTATGTTTTCTTAGTATTTGCTAAAGTCTCTGGATTCCATTGGAATATGCTGCAGACTCTAATTTTACCAATTTATTTTTCTCTGTTAGCTTGGATAGGAGTGGGCCAGTCTTTACTTTTTCAAATAACTCTTTGTTTGGTTATATTGTTCTTTCACTTCCATTTTATGATTTTTTTTTGCCATGATATTTGCTATTTTGTGCTATACACTATTTTAGTGTTTAGCTTGTTTTTAATTTATAAGACCTTGACTTGCATCATCAGACTATTTTAAGTTATTTCTTATTTTTCTGATAAAAAAATTACTGTATTTTTTATTTTATTATTCTTTATTCTTGAGGATTGTAAACATGTATACAATGAAACATCCATTCCCCCACATTTCTTCTCCTCTAACTTTCCTCTTATTCTCCTCAGAATGCTTGCTCCCAACTTCATATCTTTTCTGTTTGTAATTTACTAAGTTCAGTAAGTGTTGCTCATATATTCATGGGGTTGGGGCCATGCACAGTGGCATGGAAACTCTACCAGCCATCAAATCTTCAAAAAACAAAATGTTTTTACCTCCTCTAGTAACTATCTACTGTCCATAGATCCTCAGTAAGAGGTAGGGCCTGGAGATGATATACCCCCATTTACCCCAGAATTTTGGCTGGCTTGATTTTGAGCAGGTCTTGTTTAGTTAACCCTAGCTTTGTGAGTAGTGTGATAGCCATGCCATGCCTACAACACAGCATTTTACAGCACTCCTCTCACCCTAACCATCATATTCTTGTGGCCCCATCTTCACTCATGGTCCTCAAGCCTTGTTTAGGGGTTGATATAAATGTTCCATTTAGGGTTGACCCCCTGATCTTTTATTCTTATATCACTCTGTTGACTACTGATTACTGACCCCCACAAAAAGAAGCTTCCTGACAGAGGTTGAGAACATCCCAGGCCTATTGGTATAAACACAAATATTTAGAACATGGTTTGGGGAAAAAAACATTTAGCAAAATAACAGTATCAGCTTCTACCTATTATTTCCATAGCCATGAGCTTTTGAGCAGAATTACAGTATCAGGCATGAAATACGCCCCCCCACCCCCCTCTCCAGAGGAGGCCTCAAATCTAATCAGAAAAGTTACTCAAATAGAGTCATCTCAATATTGTGTCAGTAGCCACATCTTGCCAGCAGGTTGGTATTTCAGTATTCAGGTTCCAGCACCAGAAGACCATTGATGTCTCTCTCAACCCACAGCAGTCTGCATAGCCCTTTAGGACACTATGAAAGTTAGCTAGTAGGGAAGAAGTTTTGAATTATCTTGAGATTGATTTCTCTATGTTCTTCAGCTAAGTGTGTATACTCATAGCTATAAGTCATGCCATAAGAGCTCCCCTACCTAGATCCGAAAGGTTCTTGTAAAATGTGCTTTCATTTACATTTGATTCTAGGATCTTCTAATTTCTTCTCTGACTTCATCAATGGCCCAATTCACTCAAGAGTGTATTGTTGGTTTTCCAAAGTGCTTGCATAGCATTTGTGGTTTCTTTTGATATTTTTTTGGTAGGGTTATTCCACTATGATCTGGTGTGTTACAATAAATTATTTCCATTCTTATATATTTGTTAATATTTTCTTTGTGGCCGAGTATGCTGTTTGAGAGAAGGCTCCATAGAGTACTGAAAAGCATTTGTATTCTATATCGATTGGATGGAGTATTCTGTAGATATATGCTAATTCTATGATGTAGCTGAACTCTGAAGTTTATTTTAGTTGATTTTTAATTTGTAAAGACCTATGAAAAGATGAAAGCTGGATATTGAAGTCACCCATTATACTTGTATCAGGATCTATCTTACTTTTTATGAACATTAGTTGTTTATGACATCAGAAACCCAAATGTCCAATCTGCTTATTTTTGTTGTACATTCTTGATCAATTGCTGCCTTTACTCATGGATAGTGATACTCTTGATCTCTTCAGAATAGTTTTGGTGTAAAGCCTATTTTATGAGATAGCAGAATAGCCATGCCAGCTTGTTTTGTTTTTCGTTTACTTGATAGACTGACTTTAATATGCCTTAGGGGTGTGCTCAATCAGTAGGTGTCTTTGTGGATTTCTTAGAAACAACATAGTTAATGAGTTATTGGTGAGTAGAGATTTTCCATTTTCATTTAAGGTATTAGTGAGAGATGTTGATTAATTCCCGTCATTTTTTGTTGGCTCTTTTCTTGGTTGGTGTTTTGTGTTCTTTTTTTCTTTCTCCTCTGTCAGTATTTAAGGGTTTTGCTGATTTAAGTGTGTTACATGTGTTAAAACCCTTCCTCATCTTCCTTTGTTCATGTATTCCTCTCATGAATGCTTCATTTCCTATGTTCTCATGATTATGTCTTCCTCTTCCTTTGGGTACCTTGTGCACTGGTGGCTTGGTGGCTACAAACTGCCTTATTTTGTGTTGTATAATGTTCTTGTTTCTTTGTCAGTTTTATCAGCAAGACTTTCTCTCTTATTATACCAATATTGTTTGGCAGTCATTTATTCTTAGGGATTGAAATATGTTAGTCCAAGTTTTCTTAGCTTTTAAGGTTGTTGATGAGATAGCATATTTTACTTTGACACAGTTATCTTTGTAGCTGAGTTAGAAATATGCCTTACTACCTTTTAATATTGTTTCTTTCTTTATATTTTTTGACATATTGACCTAAATAAGTCAGGGATAGGTTTTCCTCTAGTCAAGTATATTTAGAATTCTAATTGTGTTTTGATGTCACCGTATCTTTAAATTTACAAGATATTTTGCTATATTTTTAATGGAATCAAAATTTTCTGACTTTGGGATTTTTTGTAGTTTTCTTTCTTTATTATTATTATTATTTACATGTCGATCCCAGTGACCTCTCTTTCTCCTTATCTCCCTCACTTTCTCCTTCCCTCCCTCAGACCCTCTCCCCCCCTCACATGCACCCTGACCACCCTCTCCTCCCATCCCCACACCTCATTCCATATGTAGTGCTATGCAATCCAGGTGGGGCCAGGTAAATCTGTCAAGTCATTTGAAGTAGGGACTAAGACTTCTCGCCTGTCTCTAGGTTAATGGGGTATCCCTCCATCGGAGATGTGTCAGAAAGGTCCTTTTGTACACCAGGAATACATCCTGGTTCTACTGTCTAAGGTCCCTTAGACTGCTCAGTCCTTTTGGCTGAGACCCATATTCAGGGGGTCTGAGTCAGTCCCATTCTGGATTCCCAGCTATCAGTCTGGGCTGCCCGTTAGCTCCTCCTTGTTCAGGTCAGCTGTCTCTATGTGTTTCTGCAACCTGATCTGGTCCTCCCTCTCTGCATCAGGATTCTAGTTCGAGTCTTTGTTTTGGTATGGGTGTTTCCAACAGGTACTAGATGAGGGCTCCATGATGGAGGATAAGTTAGTTGTTGATCTCACTATCCAGGAAGGGCATTTATGGTAGCCTTTCCACGGTTGCTCAAATTGTTAGTTGGTGGCAGTCTTATAGGTCTCTAGACCTTTCTTTAGGTTCAGTTTTCTCTTCAAACCAATAATGGCTCCTTCTTTTATGTTCGTTCTCTCATTCTCTCTCTCTATCTCTATCTCTCTCTCTTTTCTGTCTTCTATTCCTACCTTGACTCAATCTTCCTAGTTGCAAGTGCTTTCCTCTCCTCCCCTTTTCTTTTCCTACTTCTCTCTCCATTCACTAGCCTCCCACTTCCCATGTACTCTGGGGGACTTGTCCCTTCCCCCTTTTGTGAGGGACCTTATATGAATCTCTTAGAATACACCTTGTATCCTAGTTCCTTTGGTGGTGTGAATTATACGCTGGTGATCCTTTGATATAGGTCTAAAATCCATATATGAGCGAGTACATAATATATTCCTCTTTTTGTGACTGGGTTACCTCATTCAGGTTTCTTCAAGTTCCATCCACTTGCCTGTGAATTTCAAGATTCCATTATTTTTTCCTGCATAGTAGTATTCCATTGTGTAGATGTGCCACATCTTCTTTACCCATTCTTCAGTTGAGGGGCATCTAGGTTGCTTCCAGGTTCTTGCTATTACAAATAATGCTGCTATGAACATAGTTGAGCAGATGTCTTTGTTGCATGGATGTGGATTATTTGCCTAAGAGGAGGATTGCCGGGTCCTGTGGTAAACTAATTCCCGTTTTCCTGAGGAGCCACCATACTGATCTCCAAAATGGCTGTATGAGTTTGCACTCCCACCAGCAGTGGAAGAGTGTTCCCTTTCTCCACATCCTCTCCTGCATGAGTTGTCATTGGTGTTTCTAATTTTAGGCATTCTGGCAGGAGTAAGATGGTATCTCAAAGTTGTTTTGATTTGCAGTTCCCTGATAGCTAAGAATGTTGAGCACTTTCTTAAGTGTCTTTCAGCCTTTTTGATTTCCTCTATTGAGAATTCTTTCTTCAGTTCTGTACCCCATTTTTTAATAGGGTTATTTGGTGTTTTGTTGACTAGTTTCTTGAGTTCTTTGTATATTTTGGAGATCAGCCCTTTGTCGGATATAGGATTGGTGAAAATCTTTTCCCAGTTTGTGGGCTGCTGTTTGGTCTTGTCCACTTTGTCCTTTGCCTTACAGAAGCTTTTAAGTTTGAGGAGGTCCCACTTATTAATTGTTTCTCTCAGTGTCTGTGCTCCTGGAGTTATGTTCAGGATGCAGTCTCCTATACCAATTTGTTCAAGGGTACCTCCTACTTTCTCTTCTAAGAGGTTCAATGTGGCTGGATTGATGTTGAGGTCTTTGATCCATTTGGACTTGAGTTTTGTGCATGGTGACAGACTTGGGTCTATCTGCAGTCTTCTACACACCATCATCCAATTGTGCCAGCACCATTTGTTGAAGATGCTTTCCTCCCCCCATTGTATTCTCTTAGCTGTTTTGTCGAAAATCAGGTGTCCATAGGTGTGTGGTTTTATACCAGGATTTTCAATTCGATTCCATTATTCTACCTGTCTATTTTTGTGCCAATACCAGGCTGTTTTCAGAACATTAAGCTCTGTAGTAGAGCTTAAAGTCAGGGATGGTGATAAAAAAAAAAAAAAGAAAGAATGAAATTCTTTTATTGTACAGGGTTGTTTTGGCATCCTGGGTCTTTTGTTTTTCCATATAAAGTTGATTATTATCCTTTCAAGGTCAGTGAAGAATTTTGGTGGGATTTTAATGGGGATTGCATTGAATATGTAGATTGCTTTTGGCAAGATTGCCATTTTTACTATGTTTATCCTACCTATCCAAGAGCATGGGAGTTCTTTCCATTTTCTGGTATCTTCTTTAATTTATTTCTTTAGGGACATAAAGTTCTTATTATATAGGTCTTTCACTTGCTCAGTAAGGGTTACCTCAAGATACTTTATGTTGTTTGTGGCTATTGTAAAGGGTGATATTTCTCTGATTTCTTTCTCAGCCCCTTTGTTTGTCGTCTGAATAAAGTAGGGCTACTGATTTTTTTTTTTTTTTTGAGTTTATCTTGTATCCTGCTGGTTTGCTGAAGATGTTTATCAGCTGTAAGATTTCCTTGGTAGAGTTTATTGGGTCGTTTATGTAAACTATCATATCATCTGCAAATACAGACAGTTTGACTTCTTCCTTTCCATTTTGGATCCCCTTGATCTCCTTTTGTTGTCTTATAGCTTTAGCTAGAACTTCAAGTACAATATTGAAGAGATATGGAGAGTGAGGTCAGCCTTGTCTTGTTCCTGATTTTAGAGGAATTGCCTTAAGCTTCTCTCCATTCAGTTTGATGTTGGCTGTTTTACTGTATATTGCTCATATTATGTTTAGGTATGTTCCAGTTATCCCTGATCTTTCCAAGATCTTTATCATGAAAGGCTGTTGAATTTTGTCAAAGGCTTTTTCAGCATCTAGGGAGATGATCATATGGATTTTCTTTTGCAGTTTGTTTATATGGTGGATCACGTTGGTATATTTTCATATGTTAAACCATCCCTGCAACCTACGGATGAAGCCTACTTGGCCATGGTGGATGATTTCTCTGATGTATTCTTGGATTCGGTTTGCCAGTATTTATTTTTATTTATTTTATAATATAACCAAGTCCATTTAAATGAAAACAAACATTTATAGACAACATTTGGGAATTTGGGTGTTGTTCTTTCCAAACTACTTCCTGCTGGTAAGGGGCTCTGTCATGGGGGATTCTAAGAAGATGCAGAAATCCTGGCTGTAGTCTGTAAGGATGCTTTGCCCAGCTGTTTTGAATGTAGGATCACCTGGTACTCTGTTTTAGGTGGTCTGGTTTGCCAGTATTTTATCGAGTATTTTTGCATAGATGTTCATCAGGGATATTGGTCTGTAGTTTTCTTTCTCAGTGGTGTCTTTTGTGAGGCTTGGGGTACCAAGGTGATTCTTGCCTCATGTAAAGAGTTTGGTAATGAACCTTCATTTTCTATTATGTGGAAAAATTTGAGGAGTATTAGCTCTTCCTTTAATTTCTGGTGGAATTCTGCACTGAAGCCATCTGGCCCTGAGCTTTTTTTGGTTGGAAGGCTTTCGATGACCTTTTCATAGGTGGTTATAGGTCTATTTAAGTTGTTTGTCTGTTCTTGATTTAATTTTGGTAAGTGAGAGTTATCCAGAAATTTGTTCATTTCTTTTGAATTTTCCAGTTTTGTGGAGTACAGGTTTTCAAACTATGACCTGAAAATTGTCTGGATTTCCTCTGTGTCTGTTATGTTCCTTTCTTCGTTTCTGATTTTGTTAATTTGCATGTTCTCTCTCTGCTTTTTTGTTAATTTGGATAAAAGTTTGTCTATCTTGTTGATTTTCTCGAAAAACCAAGTTTTTGTTGCACTGATTTTTTTTTTTTTTGTATTGTTTTCCTGGTTTCTATTTTGTTGATTTTAGCCTTCAAATTGATTATTTCCTAGCATCTACTCCTCTGGGGTGAGTTTGCTTCTTTTTGTTCTAAGGCTTTCAGTTGTGCTGTTAATTCTCTTATGTGACTATCCTCTGTTTTCTTCATATAGGCACTTAGTGCAATGAACTTCCCTAGTAACACTGCTTTCAAGGTGTTCCATAAGTTCGTGTATGTTGTGTCCTCATTCTTGTTGAATTTTAGGAAGTCCTTAATTTCTTTCTTTATTTCTTCTTTGACCCAGGTGTGGTACAATTGCATATTGTTCGGTTTCCATGAGTTTGTAGGGTTTTTTGCGATTTGTATTGTTGTTGAATTCCAATTTTAAAGCATGGAGATCTGATAAGATACAGGGGACTATTTCAATTGTTTTGTATTTGTTGAAGTTTATTATGCCACCTAGTATGTGGTCGATTTTAGAGTAGGTTCCATGTGGAGCAGAGAAGACGTTATATTCTTTTGTGTTTGGATGGAATGTTTTATAAATTCCTGTTAAACCCAATTGAGACACAACTTCTGTTAGTTCTTTTGTTTCTTTGTTGAGTTTCTGTCTGGTGGTCCTGTCTAGTGGTGAGAGTGGTATGTTGAAGTCTCCCACTATAAGTGTGTGAGGTTTTATGTGAGGCTTTGGTTTTAGTAGCGTTTCTTTTACAAATATGGGTGTCTTTGTATTTGGAGCATAGATATTCAGAATTGAGTCTTTGTGTTGATGAATTTCTCCTGTGATGAATAGGAAATGACCGTCTTCATCTCTGTTGATTGATTTTGGTTTGAAGTCTAACTTGTTAGATATTAGGATAGCCACACCTGCTTGCTTCTTGGATCCATTTGACTGGCAGATCTTTTCCCAGCCCTTTACCCTGAGGTGATGTCTATCTTTGAAGCTTAGATATGTTTCTTGTATGCAGCAGAAGAATGGATTCTGTCTTCTTATCCATTCTGTTAGCCTGTGTCTTTTTATAGGCGAGTTAAAACCATTAATGTTGAGGGTGAGTATGGACCATTGATTGTTAATGCTTGTTTGTTTTAGATTTGTTGTTGGCAGTGGTATTGTTAATATATTTGTCCTGCTTTACCCTTGGTTTCTGGTTTAGTGGGATTATCTTTTGCCTAAGTCTTTGTGAGCGTAGTTAACTTCCTTGGGTTGGAGTTTTCCTTCCAATACTTTCTGTAGGGCTGGATTTGTAGATACGTATTTGGAAAATCTGGCTTTGTCATTAAATATCTTGTTTTCTTCATCTATAGTGATTGAGAGTTTTGCAGGGTATAGTAGCCTGGGATAACATCTGTGGACTCTTAGTACTTGCAGAACATCTATCCAGGACCTTCTGGCCTTGAGGATTTCCATGGAGAAGTCAGGTGTAATTTTGATAGGTCTGCCTTTATATGTTACCTGTCATTTTTCCTTCGCTGCTCTTAATAGTCTTTCTTTATTCTCTGTGTTAGGTGTTTTGATTATTATATGTTGAGGGGTCTTTTTTCTTTGGTCCAGTCTATTTGGTGTTTGGTATGCTTCTTGTACTTTCATGGTCATGTCCTTCTTCAGATTGGGAAAGTTTTCCTCGATGATTTTGTTGGATATGTTTTCGGCACCTTTGAGCTGGGCTTCCTCACCTTCCTTTATGCCTATTGTTCTTAGGTTTGGCCTTTTCATGGTGTCCCACATTTCCTGGATGTTTTATGTTAAGGATTTGTTGGATTTACTATTTTCTTTGGTCGATGAATCTATTTCCTCTAGTTTATCTTCCGTGCCTGAGATTCTCTCTTCCATCTCTTGAATTCGTGGTTATGCTTGCGCCTGTAGTTCCCAATCATTTGTCCAGCTTTTTTAATCCAGCATTCCTTCTGTTTGTGTTTTGTTTATTGTCTGTATTTCAGTTTTCAAGTCTTGAACCGCTTCCTTCACCTGTTTAATTGTTTTTTTTTCTTGGCTTTCTGTACTTTCTTTAAGAAATGTGTTCATTTCTTCCAATTTTTTTTTTTTTTTTTTTGTTTTTCTTCCATTTCTTCAAGGGATTTTCTCACATCTTCTTTGAGGACTTCTATCATTTTTATGATGATAATTTTTGAGTCATCCTCTTGTGCTTTATCTGCTTTTCCTTGTTCTGGTCTAGTTTGTGTAGATTCCCTAGATTCTGGTGGTGTTATGCTTGTATTTCTCTTGTTAGGTATTTTCTTGTATTGCCATCTTCCCATAGCTTCTTCCAGTAGGTATTGGTGGGGTCTCTCTCTCTCCCAGTGGGCTTAGGTGGGTCAGAGGTTCAATGTCTTTAGCTCTGGGTGGTCCAAGCTCTCTAGGAGGTCTCTCCACAGGCAGGGGCCAGGTGACGGGGGTCAAAGATCAGGCTTCAGTAGTAAATTGGGGATGGGAGTCAATGATCTGGAAGGCTGGTACTCAGGAAGTTCCTTAAGCTGATAGGCAGATCTAGCCTGGGCCTGGCACTCTCCAGAGGAGGCCTCTTTGTCAGAGTATTCCAGGAAGGTGGCTGGATTGTTGGCTCCCACCCTCTGTCCCAGTTCTCAACCAGAGAGGTGGGACAGTGGGCAGGGTAGGGCACAGGATAGGGTGGAGGGCAGGCTCTCCTTGGGGGTGGGTAGGGGTGTATCAGAGTTCCAAGAGCGCTCTCGATGAGGACAGGACACAGGGGCAGTGAGATCCATGACCAACTCAGGGAGTTCCTGGGGAAGGGTGTGGGGGGAGAGTCTACCTGAATTTGTCCCAGACTCACCAAGGCCTGGCAATGGGGGACAAGTGCTCTGCTGATACTCAGGATATTTAAGCACCAATAGGCTATAGGCAGATCTAGCTGGGACCTGGCACTCTCCAGCTGAGGCCTCTTTAGCAGAGGGCCTGCCATGGAGATCAAAGTTCCAGCCCATAGGAACTCAGAGTGGTCCTGTGGAGATAGGAGGATCTCTTGACTTTGTTTTTTAAATGTAACTTTTTTGTAGATTTTTCGGCTTTGACTCTTATTTATTTATTTATTACTGGTGTGTGTGTGTGTGTGTGTGTGTGTGCATGCGTGCTTGTGCATGTGGAGTCAGTTCTCTCCTTCTACTGGCGAAGAAACAATCTCCACCAGGAGACTGAACTTAGGTTCTCAGCTTTGGTGGCAAGGGCCTTTACCTGCTGGTCTCTTAATTGTAGCCAGAGTTAAGAGACATTAAGTTTGAATTTACTTAATTTTTTGTTAATGGTTTGTTGTAGTGCTAATATGTATTTTTTTGTATCCTTTCCTCCATCCTTTATTATTTCTTCTGTTTAGTCCAGCTTCCGTTTAGGTTCCGCCCCCCCAATAGATTTATTGAGTTTTTACTTCCAAGATTTCTTTTTGTTTTTCTTTTTAATCTTACTTTCTTTGATAAATATTTTTCTATATTATTAACTTTTTCCACCTCATCCCTGTTTTTTTTTTTTTTACAGTTTTTTTTTTTTTTTTTTTTTTTTTACTTTTTACTCAGTGTTCCTGGCTTTCTTCTCTAGTACTTAGACTAAATTATTCTGCATGTCCTTACCTTCTTTAAGGATATTGATTTACTTTACTGGTAAACTTGGAAGTCTTCCCCCAGTGTCTCTACCTATTTTGGTATATTTACATTTAGTAGTTGAGGAATTATGGTCTTTTGGAGGAGTGATGTGGCCTTGATTTTTCATGTTTCTGTGTTATGCTTTATACATCCACTATATTTTCTGTCTTTTCCAATTTTATCTGAAGCACTTATTTTGTTTTTAGTTGAGTAGCTTACTATTGAGGGCTCAATTCCCAGCACTATTCAACGAGGAGAAAGCAACTGTTACAACATCAATACCACCAAACCATATAAGATACAGAAACATACTTAGATTTAATTAAAGTTCACTATTACATCACCAGTGACCATGTAATTGAAAATTAAAAAAACTGAATTAAAATGTGTATGAAGTTAGATATTATTTGGGGGGTGTTAAGGAATTGCTCAACAGTCAAGGATACTTACTCCTCTTCTAGGGTACCTGATTTCCTAGCACCCATGTCAGGCTTCACATTAACATTTTTAACTTCAATTCCATGAGGCTGACTCTGCCTTCTTGCTCTACAGATAGCTTCACATACTTCCTCATATACATAAATAAAAATAAATCTTCAAAAATTATTTAGGGAAAACATTGAAATATGAAAGTTATAAAGAAAGAAATTGGGGAAGGGAAAAATAGAAGAGAAAACAAAGGCAAATAGAAGAAGAAGGTGAAAATGTTACATGGTGAAAGAAAAGGAGCAGAACCAAGAGGTTAGAAAAGATTTTTAAAAAATAACAGATTTCTAATAATGAGAAAGTTTGAAAAATAAATGTAAAAAAATAATTAAAAATAAAAATATGATTAAAACCCCAAGTAAAACAAAAAAGACACAGTCAGATAAAGTTCAAATTCTACTAAAAGCATGGTGAAGAGAACAAAAAGAAAACTAAGTAATAAAACAAACATACACAGAAAAAGATAAGTAGAAACACAGAGGTCAATCAAGAAAAATAAGAAGAAAAAGGAGCATAGTAATGAAAAATTCATAAAAATTATATGAATGTTTAAAGGGGAATAAAGTACAGTTTTAAGAATATGAAAGTAAAAATACACAAAAAATGTTATTACCAAGAAAAGGTGACAAACAGGAAGTGCTGGAGTGCCTTTTTCCTGGGTTCTTAAAAGCTGGAGACAACCTGTTACATGTGTGGGAGGAGAAAGCACCAGTAGTAACATTTGTGTGAATTTGCCCTCTCTATGGCTTATGCTGGTGTTTTGCTTGCATTGGATAAGTGTATAATGTCCATCCATAGGGGTCTTCATTTAGCACTGTTTTATCTTTGCATACTAGAGGCCTCTGCTGGCCACACTTAGATTTGCAGTCTGTGGGTTAGGCAGGGTATCTTACTTTCCCAGCTGCCCCAGTTTGTACTTCCTTGGTTGACTTCTGTTCTAGCAGGGGAAGGAAGAGGTGTCTCAATTGTGTTTGGAGAGTGGGAAACAACCCTAGTATTGAGAACTGTACAGCTGGAGATCTGTACAGTTGGAGATCTGCCTTTGTCTTTCAACACTTCAAAGTATCAATGACCCTGAAGGAGCAACATAGCTGTGGGTGTCAAGTGTCTACATATAGCCATGAACAGCAGAGAGGTGGCTCCAGGGGTAGATTCAGCCATCAGTCTCAGATTCAGGGGTACCAAACTCCAGGGTTATTTCCGCTGATATGATCGGCCCTAGCAACTGAGGGATTGGCTACTTTTACCTTGGTACATTACTGCCTCCTGCAGTCTGCACTTTATGGCCTGCCAGTACCTGCTACACCCATTCTCTGCAATTGCCACCAAGAGATTTTCTCACCCCAGATGGTGACAGATTAAATACAATGTCCCCACTTCTGATTATTTTCTGTTTTGAAGCTCACAGGCTGTCTCAGTTTAAACAATAGATTCCTTCAGGGTTGGGCACCCAGCTACTTCCCTGTCAGTTATGCAGACTAACAAAAGTGGGGTCCTCTAAAGAACTGACCTATCCCTTGAAGAAATCACTTTCACTACAACCTGAAACTGCTTTTGAGGCTTTGTGAGGACTGCCAGTGTTTTCCCACTGGGATCACCTGTCTTAATTTTTGGAGGAGTTTTCTCTATCCCATTCCCACGGGACTTGGTTGGCTGGCATGTGTTCAGCTGAGCTCTGTATATTATTTGTCTTTTTTCTTTATACTTTTCTGGTATCCTGCCAGTGCCTCTGTGAATTTGACACTTTGTCTCTTTTCTTCTTTGGAACACCTCTCCCTTCTGAATCTCCTTCACTGGGTGACAACAGACAGCTTCTGTCTCACCATCTCACCTAGCAATCTCAGGCTGAAGTCAGCATATCACAAAGATGTGTGCTCATCCATTTTTATTGCTACATTGTTCACAACAGTTAAGATATGAATCAGAATAGAAACTCATCAGTAAATGAATGGACAAAGAAAATAGCAAAAACAGTAAGTTTTCTTCAGCTATAAAGAAATATGGCATTACAGCTTCTCGGGAAAATAGAATTGGTAATCATTGTGTTGTTTAACCAGACTGAGAGAGAGAAATAGTGCATAATTTTTCTCATGTAGAACCTGGATTTGGTGTGTGTGTGTGTGTGTGTGTGTGTGTGTGTGTGAGTGTGTGAGCGTGCCCGCGTGCGTGCGTGCGCACATATGTTGAAAGCACAAACTAGTCCATGAGAGGAGAGAAGAGATCTTAAATGAGGAGGAAGATAACAGAGAAAGGTTAATAGAGTATGTGTGGCATGAAAACAGAAGGCGGGGATTGACCAGTAAAAGGGAGATATGGAAGAGCAGTGAGTATGAGGGATGGATTAGAACTAAATATGGTATGTATAAAAATATCACAATTGAGCATTATTTTGTATGGTAATGTAGAAAGTTAGTAAACAAAAAAATTAAAAAAATAATGTCCCAATCACTTTGCATACCTACATTAAGCTCACTGCTCAAAGCATTAGTATCTGGTTTTCTCTTTTTTCACCCTAGCACATGCTAATGATAATCCATGCTGAATTTAACTGCTCTTTGATGTGATATGTTGAGAACCCATACTGAGAGGATTAAATAACAAGCCATTAAGTTAAGGAACAAATTATGAATGAGGTTGTATTTATCGATAACTGTAGTCATCAAGACATATGATTCTAAATGTAGGGAAGTGCTTAACTTTTAATATTGGTAAAGGATGGGAAATATTAGGTGATGTGTATACTGCTGTTTTGGGATGGAACCATTTAGGATCCAGGGCACTGAGGAAGAGCTGTGGGATTAAGTGAAACAAAAGTGAGTGGAGTAATGGAGATGAAGCTGATTATCATATTTTTCCTCTGCCATCAGTACCACAAAGAGGCAAGGAAGACTGGAGCTTGCAGGGTGTCAGTGGCTTGGCCAAGAATGCATAGGACAAGACAGGAGTAGAGCACAGGGAAAGTTGAGGTTCAGAGTGTCTTTTGAAAGGAACATCTCGCTCCATCCATTTGCCTGCAAATTTCATGATGTCATTTTCTTTCTTCCTTCTTTCCTTTCTTCCTTTCTTTCTTCCTTCCTTCCTTCCTTCCTTCCTTCCTTCCTTCCTTTCTTTCTTTCTTTCATTCTCTCTTTCTTATCAGCTGAATAATGCTCATTTGTGTAAATGTACCTCATGTCCTTTATCCATTTCCCATCAAAGTTATTTCTGAGCAAGTGTTCTTGTGGTAGTATGGAGTACCCTTTGTGCACATGCTCACGAGTGGTTTAGCTGGATCTTGAGGTAGAATGATTCCCAACTTTCTGAAGAACTTCCATGTTGATGTCCATAGTGATTGTACTAGCTTATACTCACATCAGCAATGGATGAATGTTCCCTTTGCTCCACATTCTCACTAGTATGAGCTGTCACTTGTTTTTATTGATCTTAGGCATTCTGATTTGTGTAAGATGAAATCTCAAGGTAGTTATGATTTGCATTTCACTGATGGCTAAGGATGTCAACTATTTGAGATTTCCCAGTTCCCCGGGTTCCTCTATTAAAAAATCAGTTTTGACATGGCCTCCATTTTTAATTGGATTATTTAGTTTTTTTATACCTGGCTTCTTGAGTACTTTATATATTTTGGATATTAGTTTTGTATTAAAGTGGAATTGGTAAAAATCTTCCAATTCTGTAGGCTCCAGTTTTTTTCTGATTGATGGTGTCCTTTGCCTTACAGTTGCATTTCAGTTTCATGTTGGCCTTGGTTCCTGCCCTATTGGTTTTCTTTTGAGAAAGCCATCTCCTATGTCAATGAGTTCAAGGCTATTCCCCACTTCCTTTTCTATCATGCCCAGTGTATCTGTTTTTATGTTGAAGTCTTGGACTTAAGTTTTGTTCAGAGTGATATGGAGTTATTTGCATTATTCTACATGCCAACATCCAGTTTGACCAGTGCCATTTATATAAGATGCTGTCTTTTTTCCAGTGTGTACTTCTGGATTCTTTATCAAAAATCAGGTGTTTGGATTTATGTTTGCAACTTCAATTAGATTCCATTAATCAACTTGTTTGCTTTTATGACATAACATGTAGACTTTATTACTATAACTTTGTAGTACAACTTGAAATCAGGGATGGTAGTATATCTCTAGCAGTTCATTTATCATTTGGTATTGTTTTAGCTATCCAGGGGTGTTTGTTTTTTCATATGAAGTATGCAAAGAATTGTTTAGAATTTTAATGGGGACTGCATTGAAACTGTACATTGATTATGATGGGATGGCCACTTTTACTATTCTAATCCTACTGATCTTTCCATCTTCTGATATCTTCAGATTCTTTCTTCAAAGATTTGAAGTTTTGTCATATAAATCTTCCACTTGTTTGATTAATTACCCCAAGATATTTTATATTATTCAAGTATATTGTGAAAGATGTTGTTTCCATGATTTCTTTCTCAGACAATTTGTCATTTCTATATAGGAACACTACTGATATTTTGAGTTAATCTTATATCCAGCCACTTACTGAAAGTGTCTATGAGCTGTAGGAATTCTCTAGTGGATTTTTAGGGTCACTTGTCTATACTATCATATCATCTACAAATAATGATACTTTGACTTCTCCATTTTCAATTTGTATCCCCTTGATCTCATTCAGTTGTCTTATTGCTCTAACATAAAGTTCAAATAGAATAGATGTGGAGAGAGTGGACAACCTTGTCTTATTCTTGATTTATTGGAATTGCTTGAGTTTATCTCCATTTAATTTGATGATGGCTATTATCTCGCTGTAAGCTGCCTTTATTGTGTTTAGGTATATTCCTTGTATCCCCAATCTCTCTAGAACTTTTATCTTGAAGGGATATGGGATTTTGGAAAAGGCTATTTTGGCATCCAATGAGATGCTCCTGCCATTTTTCTTTCAGATTTTTTTTTTTTTTTTGGTGTATTACACTTACTGATTTTTATATATGGAACCATTCCTGAGTCTCTGGGATAAAGCCCCCTTGAACCTGAGTGAGGTAACCCAGACACAGAAAGGCAAATATGGTATGTATTCACTTATAAGTAGATATTAGCAATTAAGTAAATGACAAGCTATAATCCATAGACCCAGAGAGGTTAGGTAAAGAGGAGAGGTCTGGTGGTGGGCACATGGATCTCTCTCAGAAGGGGAGATAGAATAGATTTTATGGATGGACTAGGGGCAGGTGCGATGGGAATGGGAGGTATCAAGGGTAGGGCAGGGGGATAGAGGGAGGGAGTTCAGGGAGAGATGGCTGGAATGGGGTGGGACACAGGCTTTGGTGGTAGTGTAGAAACCTAGTGCAATAGAAACTTCCTGGAATCTGTAAAAGTGATCCTAATGTGGACTTATAGTAATAGGGGATACCGAATCTCAACTAACCATCTCTTTTAGCCAGGCAAAGCTTCTAGTGGAGGGACTAGGTTTGGATCAATTGAATTGTTGGCAGAGGGCGTTCCATGTAAATTCCCAATCAACCCAGGCTGATGCTAAGACAAAGGGTTGCTCTCTTCAAAGGGATAATGGAGCCCAATTACCGAGAATAACACCCATACATATTGAACATGGAGAAGTTGAGCTGGTGCCTACATGTTCTAGTCTCTTTGGTGGGGGGAATGTACTCTGTAGGTGACCAAAAGAGAAAGACCAAAAGACAGCAACCCAGTCATGAAACTTTTGACCTACAATATGTTCTGCCTGCAAGATATGCTAGGGCAATGGTGACACAAAACTTGTGGGAGTAGCCAACCAGTATCTGATTTGACTTACGGCCCATTCCACAAGAAGGACCCAATGTCTCACATGGTTCGGGTAACCAAGAACCAGAAACTAGGTAGCCAAGAGACCTAGGGCAAAACCAAGTACTAACAATCTGAAAAAATAGTATCAGTAAAACAACACCTAATGGTATTCTATTATACTCATAGATCAGTGCCTTATGCAGTCATTGTCAGAGGGGCTTCCTCTGGCAGGAGATAGGAACAGATGCAGAGACCCATAGATAGATATTATGGGGAGAGAGAATCTAAGTCGGAGGTCTAAATCAAGTCCCCCTTTCAGAGCTCAGGAACTTCACATATGAGGAGTTAGAAAGGATGTAAAAGCCAAGGTCCTATGAGTCAACTAAGCAAGGCTCATATTAACTCACTGAGACTGAAGCAGCAAGTATAGGGCTACACAGGTCTGTACCAGATCCTCTGCCTGTATAATATATCCATTAGCTTAGTATTTTTATGGGACTATGAGAATGAGTAGGTTTCTATTCTTGGGACTCTTTTCCTCCTATTGGGTTGCCATGGCCAATGTCAATATGATAGTTTTTGCTTCATTTCATTATTGTACTTTATTTTGTCATGTTGGATCGTCTCTTAGAAGCCTGCTCTTTTCTAATGAGAGAAATAAAACGAATGAATCCAGAGGGGAGGAGGTGGGGAGGAACTTGGAGGAACAGTAGGAGGAGAAACTATAATATGGATATACTATGTGAGAAAAAACATCTATTTTCAATAGAAGATAATTAAATAAATCCATTATGTTATATCATGAGACGGATGAGCATCTGTGGAGTAAGTTACCGCCTTAGGTACAGCAATTGTGGCTAATTTTCCTGCTTTTGGCTGAGAAGGCCCAGAGTTATTAAAAGTAAGCCAATCTCAAATTTTATTTCTACTTTATTTTTGAAGTCAATATTTCAAGGAAAAAAATCACATAAAGAATACCAATTCTTATGGGAATGAAGTAACACTTAGTTTTTGAGTCTTTAGTTTCATCAGAGGGGAGTAATTTGAATCTGTGATGCTGAAAACTGAGTTGTAATTGAGCCTGTCTGCAGTTCAGGCTCATTGACATAATTCAGGTCAGCATACATCATCTCCCTCAATGTGAAGGTGGTAGAGAGACTCCGTTATGGCTTCTGATATATACAACTACAGTCTCAGAGAATATCTTTCCAAATAGCCTATACATGCTGGGGAACAGGGTCTTTCAGAGTTTTGAGTCATAGTCTTCTCTACCTTTGAGAATGGGGTCTCTCTCTACTGTATTTGTGCATTTTTAGTGACCAATCTGGCTATTTCAGAGGCTCCAGGCATAAGGGGTTCATAGATTTAGTTATTAGGATCCCCTTTACCCACTGTATCCAACGAAGGTTGGGAGTTTACAGGGAGACCTGCCCTCCTTACTAACATGTCCATGTGGTACTTGATGCATATACACACTTGCAGAGGTTTCTGGAAAAATATGAACAACTAATTATCTTTAGCCCATAATGCTAGCCCTAATCTTACCACAGGATGAAGTAAGGCTTACTGTTATTTGTTAGCAATGTATCTTTAACAGGTCTGTAAACTATAGACTAAGGAAACAGATACACTGTAGATATGCCATTTATTCCAGTTTAAAGGCAACTTTGGAGACGCTTTCTTTAAATTGTCAAATTTCTGCTTGTCTGTCTCTGTGTCTGTCTGCCAGTTTGTGTCTCCCCCCCCCCTCCCTCTGTGTGTGTGTGTGTTGTGTTTAAAACTTTCAGAATAAAACCTTTCCATCATCCCCAAACACATTTTTTTTTCACACACAAAAAAAATACTGTCAGTTTAAAAACAAAAAGATCAGGTTTGCTTTTTACACAAACTGAAATATAAATATATATATATATATATATATATATATATATATATATATATATATCTGACTCTTTGTGGCTCATACAGAGCTTATTGATGTCATCTTGCTGAACTGACTTGTGGAGTAGCAAGTTATCTCATGCTGCACTCTGATAGTCTTGGATGATAGTTTACTTTATCTCATTATACATATAAGGGCACTTCTAGTACTGTGGAAATCTATGAAAGGAAATGCATCATGAGTAGTATAACCTTTCTCTGCCCATCCTCAATGAAAAATAACAGGTTTGTGCGTGTAGCTCCTTGCAAATACTGTACTTGAAGTGGAGGTGGGCTTAGTGTTTGGAGTTGTATGTGGAGTCTGGAAAAAACCTCGTTCCCCACCCCCACCCCCAGCCTTTTATTTGGAGGTAAGGTGGCTTCAGACTCTTCAGACTTGATAAGCATCTGAAGATGAACTGGAACCTTTGATCCTCCTGCTTCTGCCTCCCAAGTGCTGGGATTATAAGCACATTTTGCCACAATGGGCTTTCTGTGTGCTAGGGATAGAACTCGGGGATTCCGAGCTCCAACCTCAGCCCAGAGGATGCTCTTTTTGTATAGGATTTATAGAAGAACTGGAGGCTTCAGATACCCCAGGAAGTTTTATTCTGGGGGAAACAGTAGCTACACAGAATGGGATATGAATATATGGATGGGAAAATATACTTTTAAAAAATACCTTTTTCTTGTGGCAAGGAACTTTTAAAAAGCCAGGGCTAGGGAGATGGCTTGATGTATAAAGCACTTGATACAAAGCATGAGGACAGAAGTTTTAATCCCCAGAACATATAGAGCCAGGTGTGGTAATCCTGGTGGACCTACACTGAGATGGGGCCTGGAGACAGGAGGCTCCTCAATAGCTTGCAGGCAAGGCAGACTGTGTATGTAATAGTAAACAATAAGACTGTCTCAAACAAGCTGGAAGGTTATTACTGGTGCCTCTTGGTGTTATTTATTGAACTTCACATGCTCTCTTTCTCTTTCTCTGTCTCTGTCTCTCTCTCTCTCTCTCTCTCTCTCTCACACACACACACACACACATTTACACAAACTTCAGGAAAGGCCAGTAAAAATTTCTGTTTGCCACTGAGGACAGCAGGAAATAGCCTGATTTTACATGTATTTTTAACTTTTTTTTAAAAATTTGTTTTGTTTTTTTGAGACAGGATTTCTCTGTGGCTTTGGAACCTGTCCTGGAACTAGCTCTGTAGACCAGGCTGGCCTCAAACTCACAGAGATCTGACTGCCTCTGCCTCCTGAGTGCTTGGACTAAAGGCATGCACCACCAATGCCTGGCTGCCTGATTTTACATGTATGTGGATATTTATTGTACTTTATAAACATGTATCTTTTACTGTCATTCAAGCTTTTAGGTCAGTTATTAATATTTTTCTTGAAATTATTCCTGGTTTTGTTTCACTGTGAGACAGAGGCCAGTGAAAGTCCAGAAGTGGGTTTGTGGCCCAGATCTGGGACATTTATAATGAGAGGGTCTTCTTTCTTTTCTGGTCTCCTCCCCGCCCCCACTTTTAAATAAAGTCATGATTGCCCACAACCATGCAACAGCTTATATGATAGTTTGAGTAAAAATGGCCCCAGAGGCTAATATGTTCAAATACTTCATTCCCAGTAGGTAGAACTTTTGCAAAGGATTAGGAAACATGCCTTGCTGAAGGAAGTGTGTTACATGGGGCAGGCTTTGAGGTTTCAAAATGCTCACGAGATTCCCAGAGGTTTTTTTTTTTTTTTTTGCTTCCAATTTGCAGGTCCTGATGTAAGCTCTCAGTTGTTCCTTTGTGCTGCCATTCTGGACTCTAACCTCTGAAACCAAAAGCCTCAAGGTAAACCCTTCTTTTATACGTTGCCTTGGTCATAGTGTAACTGAGACAGGCCCCCATGGGTGCAGTGATGGCCTGATGGTGACAGAAAATGCAAGTCCATTCTTTGTGACTGTGGAGCTAATGAACTATTTCTACATTATCTTCTCGAGGCTACTGGTTTAAGTCTTCTAGGTGTTTTGAGTGGCATAGTCCTCTCTTTCTTGGTTTTTATGCATTGACAGTAACAGTCTCATGGCTAAGCCACTAATACATAACTCTGACATTTAGTAACAAGAGTTACTAATGAAACAACACAGAAAACTTTTGCCATTTGCAAGTGCAGTCACATGAAACAAATAAATAGTGAATTCTTTTGGAGCATCTTGCAAAGTACAGCTGTCATCTCAGCATCTAATCTGAAATGTCTGTGTTCAGCTGGTCCATTTGGCTTCAGGATAGACGTTATCACAGGCAGATGTCATAATGGAACTAAAAGTATAAATTTTAATTAGTAAACTTTTACAATTTGTCTGTTGTCCATTTTGGTGTTCCAATTAAGATTTCATTTGCAAGTATATCCTGAATAACAGTCATAGTATACACATAAGTGAAGAGGGCGGTTGAACATTTGTGCTTGGGGATTCTACTCTATCATTTGATCAGGTAATATGTATCCTGTTAGGGATTAAACCTAAGGCCTTGAACATTCTAGGGTAGTGATCTGCCATGGTACGACATCCCTCACCCTTAACATATTAAATTACTTTTAGTTGCTATCACCATACTGGGGGGTAGAGGGCAAGGCTCAGCAGAACCAACTTTCCAGAGGTTTCATTTTTGTAAAATGAATAAACGTGCAGACTGAGAAGCATGGTGACATTCTGGAATTGTATCTTTATCAAACCTCCCTGTGTATCCAATCATCAGATCAGTAGAGGTGTCCCTCTGAAATACTCCCTAACCCCAAGGCACACTCTTACTCACCATGACTCCAACTCCAGTTCCAGACATCACTTCTACACTTTTCCTTACCTATAGTTTCTTCTGAATAGTGTATAGCAAGGACATTGCTTTAGTAACAATACAAACAAGGGCACAGAACATCATTTCTTGTTAGCTCTTCTGTGGCTTTACATTACCATTTAAAATGAGCCCTGTCCCTAGTGTGGAAACCTTGTGTCTGATCTGCCACCAGATATGCCTCAGCATTCTTTGAGTTCCTTCATCCAGGCATTCTGTCCTCTCTACTGTACTGACATTTCCTTCTTAGCATTCCTGTACACGCTGTGTCCCTCCACCTCTGCTTTGAGTACCTCAGTGAGGTCTCCCCTTAACCTGTGTGTATGCACAATCCTCATGCATGTGTGCTCATACCTACATTCATATATGTACAGAGGCCAGGGTATGAGCTTGAGTGTCATTCCTCTGGCACCACTTTTTCTTTTTTGAGACAATGTCTCTCACTGGCTTGGAACTCATCAAGTAGAGCCTGATAACCATAGTGCCCAAGGATCTGCCTGTCTCTACCTCTGCAGTACTGGATTACACATGGCCATCCCAATGCTTTTCTTAAATATACGTTTTGGGGATTTAACTTAGATCTTTTTGCTTGCAAAGTGAGGATTTTCCCTGGCGCTCTCTCTAGTCCTCCCTGATTTCTTTATAATTTCCTTTATTTCTTTACACTCGATGTTCTGTGTGCCTGTATCTCACTTGAACATTAGCTCAGAGAGGTCAAGAACTGTTTTGATGAATTGGAATGAATACATGAGAGAACTGTTGGCTCTGCTCCACCCTTCTGGTTCTGATTCTGCCTTGATTGATGAAGTCTTTTTGTTCAGTTTCTTCTGGTCTATTCCCCTATATCTTCTAAAAATGGAGGGAATTTTTTTTTTTTTATACAGGCCTCTTCTTCCCTTTTCCGCATGCTGTTTGGTAGCTGCCTATTTTGTTTCTGCATCAGGCCAGCCTGTTGCCAGGCAGGATGGGAAGCTGTGCTCTGCAGGTGCCAACTACTACAGCACTTTATCCTTACAAAGAAGAGCCAGCTCAGACAGCCCGAGGCAAACAAACATGCAGGCAGCCAAGCCATCTTCTGAGTCTGCATTTTTTCCCCACACACTTCTTCCCACCTCTGTTCACGTGTTCTTCCTACCAGGGGCCTGCTAGGATCACAATGCTATGTACACTCTCTCTAAGAGGACTAATTACTCATCCATTAGTGTTTGTTCCCCCTTCAAGCATCTTTGTATGGATTTGCAACAAAAGCAGTTTAAAGTCTAAAATACCTAGAAGTCTGTCCTGTATTGGTTCTTGTAAAGACATGTGAAATTTGACTGGCATCTCTAATATTCCTAGCCTCTTTTCCTTCCCTGAACACTAAGACATTAAATGAAGTGAGACTTAGAAGGTACTTAACATAATGCATAGTGTAGCAACCCAGAAATGGCTATACATGATGTTGGGTAGGTAGCTCAGTGGCAAAGTACTTTAGGCCATAGGTTTGATCTCTAGAATGAAAAAAGAAACAACCCCAAAACCCAAAAACAAAACAAAACAAAAACAACCCAAAACACCAAAACAAACAAACAAACAAATACCCGAACTCAAATCAAACCAAACAACAACAACAAACCAAAACTAGATGGAAGGAGGTAGATGTTCAGTGTTATTTTGATGTACTTTGCTTTGCCTTTAAGCATTCTTTAAGTTCATTCAGTAAGCCATCTCTGTTCAAATGAATAGCCAGTTTTGCTATAAGCATAGAATTGGGAACTGTTGGACTTGAGACTAAGCCAAGTAGGAAGCAATTTTCTAAAATATCAATACATTCATCTACCTGGATTCATTTCAACAGAGCCTGAAGCTTGGACCCTCTCAGCAGCCTGATCCTCCTGGCAGGCTGGGGAAGTTGTGAGCCCCCCCCCTCCCACTGGCTTCTGTTCAGGATGGGGTGAGTTGCAGGAGCAGGCCTGAACTGCCTGTCCCTAGGCTTGAATTCCAGCTTCTCATCACCCATCACTCTCCTCCCTCCTGGCAGTGGGGTGAGGATGAGGCAGGGCTGCCAGCCCACTCATCTTGGAAGACACTGTGTGTCAGGACAGTGAGAAATGGGACAGAATGAGGTTCTGCTGGCTCTTCTCAATTGTGCTCAGTTCTTTACTTTTTCATGGTGTGAGAATCCAGGGGAGGGGGTGAAAAGAGCTCTGCCTAAACAGGTGGAGTCTTGCCAGTACCTCTAGCGATGATGGAGTTTGTCAGCAGAGGAAGACTTGCTGAAAGGCCAGGAGTCAGCAGCTTCCTGGGGGTGAGCAGACAAAGCAGTTTTGTTTACCAGGGAGAACTCCTTTCAGAGACCATGCTACAAGGCTTAGGGGCAGGCTACTCTGAGCTGCCTAATTCAGACTATGGGCTGGCAATTCTCTGAGTATACTACAGGCAGGGAGGCAGCTTTCTTGTTGGCCAGGATGAGAAGTATGGATATCAGCCAAATGGGGGAGGAAAAAAGGCACAGAATGAACCCCCTTTTCCCTTGAGACAGGGTTTCTCTCAGTAGCCCTGGCTTTCCTGGAACTCATTCTGTGAACCAGGCTGGCCTCAAACTCAGTGATCTGCCTGTCTCTGCCTCCAAATGCTGGGATTAAAGCTGTGCATCACTACTTTTGACTTAAATAAGCCCATTTTTACCTCACAACCTTTGCATATGCTATCTTAGGAACACTTTAGCTCCAACATCTGCACTGACTCATCTGCTTGCTCTAGTCTTGCCCTCAGGATACCTTACCAGTGAGGCCTGAGCAGACTTTTCCTTTCTGTTAATCATCTCTCCTACTTCTATTGCCTGCAGAGTCTCCAAATGTTTCCTTAGTTTGTTCAACACGCCTATGAGGTTCTAAGTCAATATTTGTCAAATAAAAGAATAATTTCACAAGAAATTCCCTCATCAGTTCAGGTACCCACTTTGTAACCAGTTTCCAGAATATAAGATAGCTGTTTGAATTAGCCATATTTGCAAGTCACTGGCTGCAGCTTTTCTTTGGCCAAAGGAATAAGACTAAGATGGTCCTGATTGGTGAGTGCATCTCCTGCTGCAAGTGGATGCTATCTATCTGCAGGGGCCCCTCTCCAGGTACATCTGTCTAAGTAAGTGTGAGCCATTTGCAAGAGTTATACTGGTCATTTTCTTTTCATTTGAGCTTCTTAAAGGCAAAATTATCAAGTATATAATTAGGGGGGTCAGTGTTCACTTTCTTTTTTTCAAGAAACATAGCACATGCTGGTTGAGTGGAAGCTTCCTGCTTTAACGGCTAATGGACTAAAGATGGAAATGTAGGGATTCCAACTGCTAGGTCTGAATGTCTTTACAGGCTGAGGAAATTTCCAGGTGATGTAATTAGTCATTTTGGGGATTATGACATTTTGGTGAAGAAGAGCTATGATTGGGGCACAGTCAGCTCCATCTTGAGTGGATTAGCAAGCTGTGATTGGATAAACCCACAGCGGGGCTGACATCTAACAGTCTCATTCATAGAGTTACAAAGTATGTATGGATCTCTAAGCATGTAAGACATCCCTGTTCCTTTGAAACATTTGTTGCAGTTGGAGGAAAAACAGGACCAAAACAAGCAGAGGGAACAGCCCATGGAATGCACCAGGGATGTTTGACTTGACAAGAACCAAGGAGACTAACCTGTCTGGGCTTCCTATGTGTGAAAGCCAGAAGGGTAGGAACTGAGCCAGGAAGGGTAGGATGTTCACAATGAGCCCACGTCTGAGGAAGGACTTGTGTGCTTTAACATTGTGTGAAATGTGAATGTAATTCTAGGTTTCACAGTATCTGGATTGAATTGCCAGGTACCATTGTTAAGTTACCCAGAACAACAGCTTGAAAGAACAGATTGAAAATACTGTGGTATATAAGTGTGGCTGTATTCAAGACGCTTTACAGGCTCCAGGTGCCCAGTGTTCACAAAGACAAAACCTGAGGAAGGGACTTTAAGTGATTGTGATCATTCATCTCACCTTCTCTTATTTCTCCCATTGAAGGAAACAAGAAAAGTTGGGGAAGTGGCTCAAAGAAGTCAGCTTGTAATCCCCATGCCAATCCTGCTCTGACGTGCTCCTGGTCATAGCAGAACTCATCGGAGAGTCTTATGTTCGGATTGCCTGAATTGTCCTCAGTTAAGCCTTTGATGCTGATGCAATTATTCATTTCATGGCCTGTGAACAAGGATTTCTATGAAATCCAGGGTGATTTGTCTGACAAAGGATTTCTATTCTGATTTAATATATATATAGCCCCGGAGATGTGGTTTGCATACAAAATATTAGACTTTCAGGGTTTTGGTTTATGATGAAGACAGGAGTCATGTTCTCAGTACATAGGATGGTATAGGAGAGCTTGTCTTAGCATATATGGGGAGGGAAAGGAATTGTAGAGAGACTATCAGACAAATGTCTAATGGTACTAAAGTTGACTGATCATAGGAGCCTGGCACCTAACCTTGATCTGTGCCCCCATCAGATCAGCATGCCCCTAGGGTTACGTACAGATGTTATCCAAGATTTTCATAGAGGAGAAATAGATGCACAGCCTAGGAAAGGCTTCCATGCTTGCAGGAGGATTTTCTGCCTCTAGTGAATACAACCTCCACAACAGAAAGTCCCATTGCTTACTGCATTCCCAGATTTGGGCCAATTTCCAGACAAAGACCCTCTGGAATGAAGAGGAGGAGAAGGAGAGGAGTGGGGAGGTTCAAGGAAGTCCTGTTGCATACTCAGAGCTGTATACTGAACACTTTCCTCATGACCATGTCTGCAGGGAACTGTGGCTATTTATTATGCTGACCACATACAAAGGAAGTGGGTATGACTAGGCTATTAGGATATTGGAGACACAAAATGACACCATCATCCTCCAAATAGGTATTCAAAGGATTTGAATCATGGTAGGATGCAGTAGTCCAGAAACCTGCCTTGTAGTTATTTCTCCAGTTCCAGAAAGTAGTTGGAGAAGGACTATCATTAATGTGGATTGAGTCTCCTCTTCCACCAAACTCTGTTAGTATTCTTCTTTCAGCTTGCAAAATGTCCAGTTAGCCTATTGGTCAGGATGCTTACTTCATACTGACAGACACACAGGTGCCTCTGTCTCAGGCTCGGTGAAGACAAACACCCACCTTAGCTATCAGGATGCCTACTTATGAGGTATACAGCCAAAGATGATGCTATGTATCACAACAGGCAGCAGTAAAGAACAGAAAAAAGGTCACCATTCTGTCATTTCTCTCCAAATATCACTGGGCAAGCCACTTTGTCTGTCTAGCCTCAAGTATCTCACCTTTAAGAGGAAAGTTAGGTAAGCAATGGAATCTCTCAAAGGACTTGAAAATACAGATGGTTAATCCCCATGTTGGAGATCTTGATTTAACTAGTCTGAGGCTGGGGGCATACTCCTGTATATTAATGTCTCCTCTGGTGGTTCAGATGTGTCTTAGGGTATATGCCCTTCTGGCTGAAGTTCATTTCAGCCCCAATAGGTAGAGTCTACATGGTATTTCCCCACTGTGTGAGAGAAACAGAGTTAAATGTATTTGAAGTCAAAGTTCCAAAGAGCTTTCTGAAGAGAAAAATGGAAGGCCTCTATTTCCCTTATTAAAATCTATGTGACATTTATGGAAGAAATTTGACTAGTGAGACCACAGAGAAGCTGTGTCAGTGAATGCCAGTGTCCCTGAAATCCCTACACTTACACCTAATGTAATGGTGTTAGGAGGTGGGGTTTTGGGGGAAGTGATTAAGTAATGAGTCTCCACTCTCATGAATGGGACGTTTGTCCTTTCAGAATCTTGAGTTTGCCCCTACAAAAAACATGGTAAATCCAAAAATTATTGGCGTTATGAAGAACTCTGAGAGCTGATTACGGTGTGTGCTTACATATAAGATACAGCACAGAAACTGTCCTTTTATTCAACTCACACCCTACCATACCCCTTCAAATGTGGTTTCACCCTCCTCAGTGTCAGTTACCCAACTTCAAATAGTCTAAAACTATTAATTGTAAAGTCCCACCATCGAACGGTTCTTAAGTTAAAGTACACACTATAGTGAGGAGTAAGATGGAATCTTTTTTTTTAATTTCATGTTTTTTAAAATTTATTTTTTATTTTTATTTTACATATTGATCCCATTTCCCTCTCCCTCCTTTTTCCCTCCCCCCTTCCCTCCCTCTTTCCTTCTTTTCCACCCTTTTATGCCCCCTGTCCACCCTCCCCTCCCCCAAACCACATGTAGGGTGATGCCATCCAGGATGGGTCATCTAAATCTATCAAGTCATTAGGAGTAGGGACTAGGACTTCTCTCCTGTCTCTAGGTTAAGAGATGTGCCCCCAAAGTCCTTTTGTGTACCAGGAATACATCCTGGTTCCACTGTCTGAGGTTCCTTAGACTGCTCAGGCCTTCTAGCTGAGACCCATGTTCAGGGGGTCTGAGTCAGTCCCATGCTGGATTCCCAGCTATCAGTCTGGGGGGCCGTTAACTCCTCCTTGTTCAGGTCAGCTGTATCTGTGTGTTTCTGCAGCCTGGTCTTGTCTTCCCTCTCTGCATCTGGATTCTAGTTTGGCTCAGTTTTTAGTTGTGGGTGTTTGCTTCTGTTTCCATCAGCTACTAGATGAGGGCTCCATGATGGTGGATAAGTTAGTTGTTGATCTCATTATCAGAGAAGGGCATTTAAGGTAGCCTTTCCACTGTTGCTCAAATTGTTAGTTGGGGTCAGTCTTGTAGGTCTCTGAACATTTCTCTAGGTTCAGTTTTCTCTTCAAACCTATAATGACTCCCTCTTTTATTCTCTCTCTCTCATACCTACTTGTCACCCTGCCAGTACCAAGAGCCATTCCCTTGTCAAAATATTCATGATGAGAGCACTTCTGCACTGTAAGTTATTTCATAGCCACTTTGGTTAGCAGATAGGGTATTGTGATTCAAAAGGAGTAATAATGCCATCTTTACTACAGTATATTGTGATAAGTTTTAAAAGTCATGGAGATGTTTTATCAGTCTCTTACTATAGCATGTACATTTCTTGTTCTAACGTTGAACTTCATTGTAGTATATATATGCAAAAAGTTCAGTCCTATTCACAGTTGCAAAAATCCACTGTGAGTCCTGGGACATAGCACTCATGGATGAGGAAATTAATTATTATAGATTCAGAAATAGTCTCAGTCATTCTGTTTCCTGATGGATGTTCTCATATCTGGATCTTCTGCCTGCCTTCATTCCTGTGGTTAGTGGCTGTTCTCATTATGGGCATGGGGAAACCCATTCTGGCTTCTGAGCTTTTAATTAATCACAAACTAGCTTTGTGATCTTCAAAAGGCATCTACCCTTCTTTTCTGGCACTTTTTCCTCATCTTCTGTTATAAATCTGTGACTCCGGGGTATCTTCCAGAAGAAATGCTCAATGTTACTGTGATTTTACAAAACTGATAGCTAATATAAACAGACAGTCCCTAATAAGGGAGACCCCATGCTGTGATAAACCTGCTTGGACACTGTTAAAATGGTTATTGTTCATTTATTATATTTATTTATTTGTTTATTATTTTTCACCTGTCAGTAATGAGCCCAGTTTTGAAGCACTTTGAACAAGGACTGCTAGATGGCGCTGTTTCCCCAGATTTCCTGGGAATCAGTTTCAGCAGATGGCTGTTGGAGAATTAACAATTAATGTCGGCTCTATCAGCCAAAGCCTGCAGAAAATATGTTATCTTCCAGAAACTACAGAGGGCTGAGATTGCTCAGTGACGTTTTCCTGCCAGTTGAGTCCTCTGCTGGCCAAAAATGTAATCATACATGGCTCAGCCTGTCCCCCAAATTGGTCTCCCAAATAGGGACATTAATAACCAGGGTAAATAAGGAAGATTTTGTATATAATAAGTGAGTTTTATGATTGTTTTCATGGCCTTATTAATTTTTTTCTAAAAAGTTTTCTGCATGTAAAAGTTAGAAAACAATCATTACCAGACTAGAGCATGGCTATGAGGTGAAATCAGTTTTGATGGGAGATCACTGGCTACAAGTTAAAGCAGGAAAGCACAGTCCAGTCACTCATGTGGTCGCTTATGAGGCAGGATGAGTGCATGTGCAAGGGTCATGGTAGTAATGACTTCTTGACATTTCCTAACCTTTTATTTTCTGATTAGGCTATTTGAGTCAGAAACTTGAACATCACAAGTGCCACTCT
Source organism: Phodopus roborovskii (assembly GCF_943737965.1). Classification (NCBI taxonomy): domain Eukaryota; kingdom Metazoa; phylum Chordata; class Mammalia; order Rodentia; family Cricetidae; genus Phodopus; species Phodopus roborovskii. The sequence continues at coordinate 124,767 of NW_026125314.1, read as the reverse complement.
CTCTTCAGGAGACAAAGATGTTCTTTGTCACTCAGAAAGACAGTGAGGAAAGTCAGGGATTGGCCAGTCAAATATGAAAATGAAATGTCCTAAAACAGTCTCGGCTATTGTCTTTTGGGAGGGTCTGGAAACTTGAGAAAGTGTGGCCCAACAGAAGCAAGTTCCAAGATATGTAACTGTGAAAGCTATCCCTAGTCCCCAGTTCCCTGGCCCTCTGTCTACTGTCTCCCAAGTAGTAAAGCAACTGATTGACTGCAAGGTCCCAGCATCATGGTACTAAAGCTCAAACCCATGAGGTAATTCACCTTGGATCAAGCCTCTGAACCCATGAGTAAAATGAGTTCATTCTCCTTTAAGTTACTTTCTACCAATGATTTGGTCACAGTGACACAGAATTTTTATGGGGTTCAAGTTTCTCAGCTTTATTATCTACTTCTTAGGTCCAGAAGGTGAACTGAGTGAGTCAAGAGCTATCTAGAAAAACCAGGATCTGGAGGGGAGCAGAATATCATCAGGTTATAAGGTTCTGCTTCTGCTACAACCTCCCGCCCCCCAACTGTTTTTTATTAGAGGTAGATTTATATTGGAGAAGTGAGTGGTGCTTTGGCTGGGTTGATTAGCAAAGCCACAGGGCTTTCTTGCAAACTTTAGTCATGCTCCGAAATAGAAAGCCCGCTCCCTTCAAGCTTTGCTCATGCTCCTTACTGTGTGGTTCCCTGACTTCTTTCTTGCTTTCTTGCCTTGAGTCAGAAGACTGTTACAATTCAGTCCTTAGCTATTCACCTTCCCTCTGTTGTGACACTAGTAGGTCATTTTTGTGGGCAGTTGAGACTGATAGAATGAGTGTACATTGTTTAGATTTAGAAAAAGTGTCCTAGTACTCACTTCTCTGGTAGCATCTAAAACACACACACACATTCTCTCTCTCTCTCTCTCTCTCTCTCTCTCTCTCTCTCTCTCTCTCTCTCTCTCTCTCTTGTGCTCGCGCGTTCACAACAGCCAATGGAGCAGGGTGAGTGGGCTGGCTGCCCTGTTTGAGAACAGAACATCTCCTTTTATGGCAAAGAAAAGCAAGTCCCCTTGAATGAAGCCACCAATTATTATTTTTGTTGTCTTTTGTAGTCCCAGAAGCAGCTGGAAAGGAAAGGGCACACCATGACTTCCCAGAGTGTCCTGCAGGCTCCCTGAGGCTTCCCAGGCATTTGCCCATCTGGAGAGTCCTGTAGAGCAGGGGGCCTAATTAGGTATCATCTGGCCACCTGAGAAGGCTCTGCAGGCCTCCTCCCACCTTCCCCCTTCTTCCAGGCAGGACTCTGCTGTGCCAGCTGTGGATCTCTGAAGCTGGTTTGGTTTAGCAGCTGCCCTGGTTAATTATTGGATTGCAAGGTCTCCAGGTGGCTGCCTCAGACAGGAGGGGGAGGTGGGAAGAGAGCAGGAGGGCCCAGGAGCAGGGAGGGGAATGACATGAGGGGCAGTGAAAGAGTGGTCCAGGAAAAGGAAACAGGGAAGAGCTGCAGGAACTATGCAATTCCAGTCTCCAGAGTGGGAGAATGAGGAAAGGGTCCCCTGACCTATAGCCGGAACACAGATGTGCTATACCATCCTGCCACCATCTTCCCATCACCAAATTTCGTTCTAAAGTCTTGGCCTCTTTCCTCTATAGAACCATTACCCAGTCTTAATCCAGTCTAGGAATTGACCAACATTTTTTCATTAAGAAGAACCCCTCTCTCTCTCCCTCCCTCCCCCCTCTCTCTCTTTCCCTCTCTGTATTGCAGGAAGCACAAGGGATTTGGGGAAAAGGTTATTATTTGATGTTTCTGGAGTTTTAGGCTTCAGGAATATGTGTGTTGCAGTAGTATGTTCGTGACTCTTGGTTTTTGTACAGTAGGGCAGGTGACCATAGAGTTGTGTGCTTGCCCATAGGCAAACAAGATACACTCACAACTCCCAGGGTGTTTTCTGTTTGTGTTCTTGGCAATCACTCTATAAACTGAGACAAATTAGGGGGAATTAGATAAGAAAGTAGAACCATCCATAGGAAGCTGTGTTAGCAAAATAAACATCCTCCAGCTTGCTGGAATCCTTAATCAGTATGAATCTCTCTTGCAAAAGGACTGAATCAGTATGAACCTCTTTTGCCAAAGGACTGAAGCATGGTTTACCCTTCAGTTAATATGGGATATCATTTGTTGTTGTGAGATTAAAAATGGGTGAGAGGACTAGGTCAAAATGAACTCAGTGTAGTTTTTGTCTTGTTTTTTAATCCATGTGTATTACCTTGGATCAGCCTCTATATTTTCTGTGTCTCAAGGTTCCCATATTGACATGAAAAATATAATATTATGTCCCTTTTAGTGAGCTAGAGTTAGCATTCTCTAATAATATGGTTGAAGAATTTTGTTCTTAAATTTTGTGAAAATGTACTCAACACAGAATTTGATTTTCCCCTATTCTGTAACTGTCACAGTATAATTGAGGGTGGTTTGGTGTGAGAGGGGAAACTTGGTGGAGGACAGCTGCCCTGAAACATGGTGTACGCCCCAAACACGACAAGGGCGGGGGCAGTACAGCTAGGCACTAGTTGTCAGCTATGGCAATAATTGGAAGGGTGATGGGATTTCCAGGGCGGCAGTAAGACAGTCTCTGCAAGAATTTCAAGTCTCCTCTGCTTCTCTCATAACTGCTCATCTCTTGTCAACCTGGGAGAAAGGGTTCAGATATCTAACTGAACTAAGAGGGATAGCAATTCACCTCAAAGGTCTTTGTATTTCATTACTTTGAGATTTAGCCTTTTTTGGTTGTTTTCTTTGCCTCCCAAGATTCTCTGGGCATAGATCCCAGCTGTACAGAAGACCTGGAGGAAGCAGTGAGGGGACAACTGGGGAGAATCTTCCTTCTAATGGGAGTCAGCTTTCAGCTGGATGCAAAATGGTAGCAAGGTGAACGGGTCCAACGTTTTAAGTTACTCTAGGGCCAAGTTAGATTCTAGAGGATAACTGCTACTGTTTCCCATGGGTCTGTGAATATCAGATCTTTGTTACAGCTTCAAATGAAAGTGGCCATAATTGAAGTCCATAGGCTTTTCAGTGGGACTTGGATTCTGAAAATTGATTTGGCATGATTATCAGTGCAGTAACAATACTACATTCCAGAATCTCTGAGGGATGGAAACTTGTCTTCTGCTTGACTGCCTTAAGCTGAAGAAGAAAAGCATGGCACATTGTAGGCCATTTAAGCCTTATAGCACCATTTCTTATTTTGAGCTGAGACCTACTTTCTGGAAACATATGTTGACTAGAATATGCAGAATAAATTTAACCTCTTTTCAGATGAAAGATCTTTAGGTAGATAAAGCTGATAATCACTCAATCTGTTTTCAAGATGTCAGTTCCAAAGATGTAATAGAATTGAAATCTTCAGGGCACACTCTGGCTCTTTAGCATTTGGGCCTTCCAGTATTCAGAAAAGAAGATGGAAATGTTCTCAATATTCCAATGGGGAAAATTAACATAGGGATTATAGATTACAGAAAGATGAGGTCTGTTGAAAAGCAAACATTAGGTAATCATGGACTGGTAACTTCTAGAAGAAACTTCCGTCACTGGACATGGAGAATGAATAGGAGAGCATGTACTAGAATCCAGAACAACAAGGGTGGTCACTCAGGGCACAGCAGGTACTGTGTTAGAGGCACCATGGGCAAGGCAGAAGTAGTCCTATCAAGAGACACAAGTTCTCTTGTCTGAAAAGCCACTGTTGGATTGATGCTGGAGCTACCCAGGCTGCTAATGTCCACACGTGCCGTGTCTTAGTATGTGAGCTCCAGAACTAAAGAGCTCCATCTAAATGAAGATGTTGATAGCACTTAGAAACACTGAATATGAGTGGCTAACTGAGGCTGGGGAGATTGCTGAGAGAATGCATTCAGGAAGAAAGTTGCCTCTACATTCTTCTCTCTTTATAATTGAAGGCTGTCCCTTGGCAGGTCTCCCTGGAAACCAGCTGGTAAGAGGCAGAGGCATTGTGGATTTCCAGGCTCCTTATAGAACAGGTGATAGAAAAGAGGGATAGGAGTAGGAGTAAATACCTTTACACATTACTGAAATGTAAAACTAAGAGTTGAAGACAAAACTGTATGAGATAGGATGAGACTTAAGCATAGCAATTTCCTCCCACGTTTTGGAGTGTTATCAATAATTGATATATATACCCTTATTGAGCTTGCATTAACATGAAGAAGATGAGGCAAAATCCTATATACATATGCATGTGTGTAATCTCTTTCCTAGGAATTCTTTCCAATTATTCTAATGATGATACATCGAGGTTTTTCTTTTCTGGAGAAACTTCCTTTTCTTTCTTGTACCCATGTGGCTGTCGGTCAGTTGTAGGATCCCAGCAGCTCTAACCACTAGGAGGGTACAGCTTTGACAATAGAACAGAAACACTAAGGTACAGAGGGCTGATGGACTGTAGCTATCATAGCCATTCTCTGCCGAGGCAGGCTGTGAGCTCTCCAGTTACATCCTGGGAGAGTGGAAGAAGTCCTTCTTATGTGATCATCTTTTCTGTAACTACATGGTCTGCTCCATTTTCTTCTGATGAAATCCTTTCTTGCTTATGTTAGCTAGAGTCTTTTTTTTTTTTTTTTTGTGGCTTGTAAATGAAGAATCTGGGATGACATGCAGTCTTTACATGCATTTTCTTTTCTTTTTTTTATGCATATAGAGTATTTTTTATTTAATTTTATATAACAAAGTCCAATTAAATGAAAACAAACATTTATACACAATATTTGGGAATTTGGGCGTCGTTCTTTCCAAACTACTTCCTGCTGGTAAGGGGCGCTGTCTTGGGGGATTCGAAGAAGATTCAGATATCCTAGCTGTAGTCTGTAGGGCTGTTTTGTCCAGCTGTTTGGAATGTAGGATCAGCTTGTACTCTGTTTCAGGCGGTCTGGTATGATCAAACCACATTAGTCTGGAAGGAATCCACATCTTTTCATTTTCTGTGGAAACAAAAATAGAAATACTTTTCCCCAGTAACTTGTTCTTCAACTTAAATTTTGGAGTCAAAGCGTTTTTTTTTTTTTTTTTTTGTTTTTTTTTTTTTTTTTTTTTTTTATTTTACATGTCCATCACGATCCCAGTTCCCTCTCCCTCCCTCCCTCCCTCCCCCCAAGCCCTCCCTCCCTCCTTCCCTCCTTTTGCCCTCTCCCCCCCCCCCCCCCCTCCCACACACCCCCCCCCCCCCCCCCCCCCCCCCCCCACAACAATAAATGGTAGGGGGGCGACCTAGGGTGGGGTGGATGTAGGTAGGGCCGGGGGGTGGGGAGAAGGACTAGGCTCTCTTTTCTTCTAAAAAGAAGGGTGTTTTCCCCCCGGGGGGGGTTTTTGGGAAATCTTTTTGTGCCCCCGGGGGACATCCTGGCCCCACTGTCTGAGGTCTCTTGGGCTGCTCAGACCTTCTGGCTGAGACCCATATTCAGGGGGGTCCGAGTCAGACCCCCTGTTGGCTTCCCAGCTATCAGTCTAGTGGCCCTTAGCTCCTCCTTGTTCAGGTAAGCTGTCTCTATGTACTTCTACCGCATGGTCTTGTCCTCTCCATCTGCTTCTGGGTTCTAGTTTGACTCAGTGTTTATGTATGGGTGTTTGCTCCTGTTTTCAACAGGCATTAGTTGAGGACTCCATGGAGAAGTTAGTTGTTGATCTCACTCTCCGGGAAGGGCATTTATGATAGCCTTTCCATGGAAGCTGAGATTGTTAGTTGGGAGCAGTCTTGTAGTTCCCTCGACCTTTCTTTGTGTTCAACTTTATCTTCAAACCAATATTGGCTCCCTCTTTTATGTTCTCTCTCTCTGTCTCTGTCTCTCTCTCTCTTTCCTATTTTCCATTCCTAACCAGGCTCAATCCTCCTGGTCGCACATGCCTTCCTCTCCTCCCCCTCACATTTTTCTCTCCTACTTCTCTCTCCATTAGCTGTCCTCCCCCACTATACCTGAGGTCTGGGGGACTTGTCCCTTCCCAGTTCTGTGAGGGACTTTATATGAATCTCTTAGAATACAACTTGTATCCTAGTTCCTCTGGTGATGTGAATTATAGGCTGGTGATCATTTGATCTAGGTCTAAAATCCATATATGAGTGAGTACATACTGTGTTCCTCTTTTTGTGACTGGGTTACCTCATTCAGGATGGTTTCCTCAAGTGCCATCCACTTGCCTGCGAATTTCAAGATACCATTATTTTTTTCTGCAGAGTAGTATTCCATTGTGTAGATGTGCCACATCTTCATTAACCATTCTTCGATTGAAGGGCATCTAGGTTGCTTCCAGGTTCTTGCTATTACAAATAGTGCTGCTATGAACATAGTTGAACAGATGTCTTTGTTGCATTGATGTGAATCCTTTGGGTATATGCCTAAGAGGGGGATTGCCGGGTCCTGTGGTAAACTAATTCCCATTTTCCTGAGGAACCGCCATACTGATCTCCAAAGTGGCTGTATGAGTTTGCACTCCCACCAGCAGTGGAGGAGTGTTCCACTTTCTCCACATCCTCTCCAACATAAGTCATCACTGGTGTTTCTAATTTTAGCCATTCTGGCAGGGGTAAGATGGTATCTCAAAGTTGTTTTGATTTGCATTTCCCTGATAGCTAAGGATGTGGAGCATTTTCTTAAGTGTCTTTCAGCCTTTTTGATTTCCTCCATTGAGAATTCTTTCTTCAGTTCTGTACCCCATTTTTTAATAGGGTTATTTGGTGTTTTGTTGACTAGTTTCTTGAGTTCTTTGTATATTTTGGAGATCAGCCCTTTGTCGGATATAGGATTAGTGAAAATCTTTTCCCAGTCAGTGGGCTGCCGTTTGGTCTTGTCAACTGTGTCCTTTGCCTTACAGAAGCTTCTAAGTTTGAAGAGGTCCCATTTATTAATTGTTTCTTTCAGTGTCTGTGCCCCCTGGAGTTATGTTCAAGAAGCGGTCTCCTATACCAATTTGTTCAAGGGTACCTCCTACTTTCTCTTCTAAGAGGTTCAATGTGGCTGGATTGATGTTGAGGTCTTTGATCCATTTGGACTTGAGTTTTGTGCATGGCGACAGACATGGGTCTATCTGCAGTCTTCTACACACCCTCATCCAATTGTGCCAGCACCATTTGTTGAAGATGCTGTCTTTGCCCCATTGTATAATTTTAGCTGTTTTGTCGAAAATCAGGTGTTCATAGGTGCGTGGATTAATATCAGGATTTTCAATTCGATTCCATTGGTCTACCTGTCTATTTTTATGCCAATACCAGGCTGTTTTCAGAACTATAGCTCTGTAGTAGAGCTTAAAGTCAGGAATGGTGATGCCTCCTGATGTTCTTTTATTGTATAGGGTTGTTTTGGCTATCCTGGGTCTTTTGTTTTTCCATATAAAGTTGATTATTATCCTTTCAAGGTCGGTGAAGAATTGTGGTGGGATTTTAATGGGGATTGCATTGAATCTGTAGATTGCTTTTGGTAAGATTGCCATTTTTACTATGTTTATCCTACCTATCCAAGAGCATGGGAGGTCTTTCCATTTTCTGGTATCTTCTTTAATTTCTTTCTTTAGAGTCACAAAGTTCTTATTATATAGATCTTTTACTTGTTTGGAAAGCGTTACACCAAGATACTTTATGTTGCTTGTGGCTATTGTAAAGGGTGATGTTTCTCTGATTTCTTTCTCTGCCTCTTTGTCGTCTGAAAAAAATAGGGCTACTGATTTTTTTGAGTTTATCTTGTATCCTGCTAGTTTGCTGAAGGTGTTTATCAGCTGTAGGAGTTCCCTGGTAGAGTTTATTGGGTCGCTTATGTAAACTATCATATCATCTGCAAATAGAGACAGTTTGACTTCTTCCTTTCCAATTTGGATGCCCTTGATCTCCTTTTGTTGTCTTATAGCATTAGCTAGAACTTCTAGTACGATATTGAAGAGATATGGAGAGAGAGGACAGCCTTGTCTTGTTCCTGATTTTAGAGGAATTGGCTTAAGTTTCTCTCCATTCAGTTTGATGTTGGCAGTTGGTTTGCTGTATATTGCTCTTATTATGTTTAGGTATGTTCCTGTTATCCCTGATACCCTCTAATACCTTTATCATGAAAGGGTGTTGAATTTTATCGAAGGCTTTTTCTGCATCTAGGGAGATAATCATATGGTTTTTCTTTTTCCGTTTGTTTATATGGTGGATCACGTTGATAGATTTTCGTATGTTAAACCATCCCTGCAATCCAGGTATGAAGCCTACTTGATCATGGTGGATGATTTCTCTGATGTATTTTTGAATTCGGTTTGCCATTATTTTATTGAGTATTTTTGCATCGATGTTCATCAGGGATATTGGTCTGTAGTTTTCTTTCTTAGTTGTGTCTTTGTGAGGTTTGGGTACCAAAGTTATTGTGGCCTCATAAAAAGAGATTGGCAATAAACCTTCTGTTTCTATCTTGTGGAACAGTTTGAGGAGTAGTGGTATTAGTTCTTCCTTGAATGTCTGGTAGAATTCTGCACTGAATCCATCTGGCCCTGGACTTTTTAACGTTGGAAGGGTTTCAATGACTGCTTCTATTTCATTTCGGGTTATAGGTCTATTTAAGTTGTTTGTCTGTTCTTGATTTAATTTTGGTAAGTGATAGTTATCCAGAAACTTGTCCATTTCCTTTGAATTTTCAATTTTTGTGGAATACAGATTTTCGAAGTATGACCTGAAAATTGTCTGGATTTCCTCTGTGTCTGTTGTTATGTTCCCCATTTCGTTTCTGATTTTGTTAATTTGTATGTTCTGTCTCTGCTTTTTCGTTAATTTGGATAAAGGTTTATCAATCTTGTTGATTTTCTCAAAAAACCAACTCTTTGTTGCATTGATTTTTTTGTATTGTTTTCCTGGTTTCTATTTTGTTGATTTCAGCCCTCAAGTTGATTATTTCCTGGCGTCTGCTCCCAGTGGGTGCATTCGCTTCTCTCTGTTCTAAGGTTTTCAGTTGCGCTGTTAATTCATTTATGTGACTATCCTCTGTTTTCTTCATATGGGCACTTAGTGCAATGAACTTCCCTCGTAGCACTGCTTTCAAGGTGTCCCATAAGTTCGGGTATGTTGTATCCTCATTCTCGCTGAATATTAGAAAGTCTTTAATTTCTTTCTTTATTTCTTCTTTGACCCAGGAGTGGTGCAATTGCACATTGTTAAGTTTCCATGTGTTTGCAGGTTTTCTGCTATTTGTATTGTTGTTATATTCCAATTTTAAAGCATGGTGGTCTGATAAGATACAGGGGACTATTTCTATTCTCTTGTATCTGTTGAGGTTTGTTATGTCTCCTAGTATGTGGTCGATTTTAGAGAAGGTTCCATGTGGAGCAGAGAAGAAGGTATATTCTTTTGTCTTTGGATGGAATGTTCTATAGATGTCTGTTAGCCCCAGTTGAGACATAACTTCTGTTAATTCTTTTGTTTCTTTGTTGAGTTTCTGATTTGTGGTCCTGTCTAGTGTTGAGAGTGGTGTATTGAAGTCTCCCACTATAAGTGTGTGAGGTTTTATATGAGCTTTGAGTTTTAGTAGTGTTTCTTTTACGAATGTGGGTGGCTTTGAATTAGGGGGCATAGATGTTCAGAATTGAGACTTTGTGTTGATGGATTTCTCCTGAGATGAATATGAAATGACCGTCTTCATCTCTTTTGACTAGTTTTGGTTTGAAGTCTAGCTTGTTAGATATTAGGATAGCTATGCCTGCTTGCTTCTTATTTCCATTTGATTGGAAAATCTTTTCCCAACACTTTACCCTGAGGTAATGTCTATCTTTGGAGCTAAGATGTGTTTCTTGTATGCAGCAGAAGGATGGATTCTGTCTTCGTATCCATTCTGTTAATCTGTGTCTTTTTATAGGTGAGTAAAGACCATTAATGTTGAGGGTGAGTAAGGACCATTGATTGTTGATGGTTGTTTGATTTAGGTTTGTTGTTGGCAGTGGTATTGTGAATATATTTGTTCTGCGTCACCCTAGGTTTCTGGTGTAGTTGGATTATCTGTTGCCTACATTTTTGTGGGCGTAGTTACCTTCCTTGGGTTGGAATTTTCCTTCCAATACTTTCTGTAGGGCTGGATTTGTAGATACGTATTGGGAAAATCTGGTTTTGTCATTGAATATCTTGTTCTCTCCATCTATATTGACTGAGAGTTTTGCTGGATATAGTAGCCTAGGCTGGCATCCGTGTTCTCTTAATACTTTTAGAACATCTATCCAGGACCTTCTGGCCTTGAGGGTTTCCATGGAGAAGTCAGGTGTAATTTTGATAGGTCTGCCTTTATATGTTACCTGTCCTTTTTCCTTCGCTGCTCTTAATATTCTTTCTTTATTCTGTATGCTAGGTGTTTTGATTATTATATGTCGAGGGGTCTTTTTTCTTTGGTCCAGCCTATTTGGGGTTCGGTATGCTTCTTGTACTTTCATGGGCATGTCCTTCTTCAGATTTGGAAAGTTTTCCTCGATGATTTTGTTGAATATGTTTTCAGCACCTTTGAGCTGGGCTTCCTCACCTTCCTCTATGCCTATTATTCTTAGGTTTGGCCTTTTCATGGTGTCCCACATTTCCTGGATATTGTGTGTTAAGGATTTGTTGGATTTATGGTTTTCTTTGGTCGATGAATCTATTTCTTCTAGTTTATCTTCTGCGCCTGAGATTCTCTCTTCCATCTCTTGAATTCTATTGGTTATGCTTGTGTCCGTGGTTTCCGATTTTTTGCCCAGCTTTTCAATTTCCAGCTTTCCTTCCATTTGTGTTGCCTTTATTTTCTCAATTTCGGTTTTCAAATCTTGAACCGTTTCCTTCACCTGGTTAATTGTTTTTTCTTGGCTTTCTGTACTTTCCTTAAGGAATTTGTTCATTTCTTCCACTTTTTTGTTTGTTTTTTCCTCTATTTCTTTAAGGGATTTTCTCATATCTTCTTTGAGGGCCTCTATCATTTTTATGATGGTGATTTTTAAGTCGTACCCTTCTGCTTCCTCTGCTTTGTTGTTGTGTTCCATTCTAGTTGGTGTAGATTCCCTAGATTCTGGTGGTGTCATGTTTGTCTTTCTGTTGTTAGGTTTTCTCTTGTATTGCCTTCTTCCCATAGTTTCTTCCTGTAGGTGTTGGTGGTGTCTCTTCCCCTCTCTCTATGGTCCTTCCCAGATGGGCTTATGTGGATCAAAGATTCAATGTCTGTATCTCTGTGTGGTCCAAGCTCTCTAGGAGGCTTCTCTCTGGCCAATAGCTGGCAGAAGAGGACGAGGGCTGGACTGGAACTTGAGAAGGTTTTGCAGGGTAGTGGGATCTCACTGGAAACTGGCGCTCTCCAGCTGAGACCTCGTTCTTTGGCAGGGGCCCGGATTTGTGGGTCAAGGATCTTGCCTGCAGGAACTCCAAGTGGACCCGCAGAGATCTTTACATGCATTTTCTGTATTCATGAGATACCATCTACTTGGTGGAGATCTATTTAATACAAACCTAAAAGCCAAAAGCATACTCTCTGCCTTTCTATTCTCACAAACAAAAGAAGCAAAATGAGTTATTGTCAACATAGGAAGCGAAGTTGTTGTCATGAGCTGAAGCAATCTACCCACAATGTTGTGGAGTTCCAGACTCATAACTACATGGAAATCACAATGAGAGAAGAGGCTTTGATGCAGTTATGCGGATGCGGCTATTTTGTTTTGCTCTTAACAAAAATAACTTAATTTTTCCAAAAACAATAAATACCTAAATTTTCATTTCCTGGTAATGTAGACAGCGAATATCTTAGAGAGTCTTGCCCCATCATTGGGTTTCAATTTACTGCACTTCTGGAATTTATTTCACTCAAGAGTGGGATTCCAATCAGCAATGTAGTTTATGTATAGTTATGCCAACTGCCATTTTAATGATTTCTTTAAAATTAATTTTTTTCAAGGCTGCCAAATTGTCTTCAAAAGATCTGCATCAAAATGTCACATGCCTAGTTTCTACACAGTTATATAAGTCATGAAAATATGTTTAGTATACAGGGTTATTCTTCAGAGCAGGATGCCGGGGCCAGCCGCAGTATTGTATGGTACATAGGATGACATTTATGTAATGTGTCTCTGGCCATTGAAATGGTTAGAAATGTTCTTCAATGCTGAATACATTCAATCCATGTGTACCACATTGTACTTAGAAAGCATTTGACAATGGGCTTTGCAAATCTGGGCCCAGGAGACAATGTTAACTTCCATTACAGCTTCTCAATGAGAAACCAGCTGGTTCAATACAGATCATAAGAACCAAGTTGATAATAATAATTGCATTTAATGATAGTCTTTTAATTACTACATGGTATTTATGCTTTAATTTTTTTCCAAGCATTGATACCTTACAACTTAGAAGTAGGCTCATTTGTGGTGTGAATATCATCAAGGTACATTTTATGCATGTATGAAAATTTCACAGTGGAACCCACTTTTATATAGTCAATAAATGATAAAACTCTGCCTGTTCCATGCTTTTTAAATCCCAAAGTTCATTTCTGTTCTCTTTTGTCCTTCCAGAATCTCCTCAGTCGTTTAGCCCTCTGGGGGCTACTCCACATTCCCCATCTTCGTCTGAGAAGTCTTTGACTTGGGTCTATGTGGCTTTGTATTTCATTTGGAAAATTCTGGTGCTTTTTAGTGTCTTCTTCCCTGTCTCAGGTTTCAACTTCCTACTAGCCATGATTGTTCTAGCCTTTCCAGCCTGAGGATCATTTTCCAGGAGAGAGAAAGCAATACAGAAGTTGAATTGTCCTGTTTTTCTCTGTTAGCTTTCAATGTGACACTGTTTAGCTCCCAGCAGTCAGCCTTCTGCTCCTCGTTCTTATTGCTGCTCTGAGTCCAGGGTGAAGACCCTTGTCAGTCCTCGCATTATCACTTTAAGCCTCAGTGGGGTTTGTTCTCCATTGTTTCTAGTATCTTATAGCTACTTCGTACTGCTGAGTTATAGGTGCCTTCTCCATTTATTTCGCATTTCTTCTAAAAGCCTTAGATTATAGTACTTCCCATAGATTTTAAGAAGCTGTTTCTATTTTTCTTATTCACTGATGTTGTTACTATTGAAATACAACTCTTTCCTATGGCTAGAAAAAGAATTTCCATAGGTCTCATCTTGAAACACATTTACCTTATTTCTGGACTTTTAGACACCACCTTTTCCTAAGTCCTAGAGATTATCTAACTCTGACCAATGCTCTATTCCTTGGCTGTTAGGAACTCAAAAACAAGGACACTGTCTGTGTTCTCCAGGATGACTGAGGACATTGTGTCAGAACAATGTTAAGACATGGTGAAGGGAAAGTGGCCTCTGAGTTGAGCAGTCTGGGTCCAGATCTCTATTGGCTTCCTAATGATCTTCAGTATTCAAGATTTGGGAAATTTTCAGCAAATGGGGTCAATTGTAGTACCTTTAAAGGCTGTTGTTAAAACTATGAGAAATACAAAATGTCTTTAACTTGATGTATGGTAGCATCTGCTATTACTACATAAGAAATGGTTTTGATCTTTTGAGAAGTATTCTTGCCCTAACTTCCATTTTGTAATAGGTGATATGATAATACTACAGTGTGGATGAATTAAAGTTACAGCAAACAATATTTAGATTCAGTATGAACACTATTGGTGGTAATTAGCATACTGATTAAGCACACATGTTGTAAAGCTAAGCCTTACAGCTCAGAGTCCTGTGGTACACATATTTGATTTGTTATTTGGTGTCAATAACTGGACTTATTTGTGTTTCCATTTCTGTAACATAAAACAATACCAACCCTTGAGGTTGTTATGATTATTTAAGTTCACATCATTGGTACTCAGTGATGGATTATCTGTTCTAGCTTCATGCTGAGGACATCTATATTCAGCATGGCTCTAGGGATGGACATGACTCGAGCAGTGAGGGAATGAAGAAGAGACAACTATATAGACACACGGAAAAGATTGGATCAGAGGAGTGGGAACTCAAAGAAACCTCAATACTATGGAAGCTCAGGTTTTTATATATAGAGTTGAACTTGGAGATGGGGTTATTGCATACAGCTGAACAAGGAGGTGGAGTTATTACACTGATAAACAAGGAGGCAGGGCTTATCATATACATGTAGAGCAAGGAGATAGGTTTACCTAATCTTAGTTGAAACAGGCCCTTTGGGGGGAGCAGTCCTAAGTCTGTATACATCCAGGTGGGAGAAAGCTGTGCTGGGTATTTTCCAAATACATTATCAACACCTGCACATGGACCAGAATGAAAGACTTTGCCATTTCCCTCAGGGCCTGAGGCTATGGGGTCCTCAGCTATCCTGTATCAATAGCAAATATTCATCCAGGATTTCATTCACTGTGCTCTTCCTCTGCTTCCCAGACTGTATGAACTTAGAGCTGAAACTGCAGAAGTACCATCATTGCCTTGTAAGCCAGAGCATCTGAAAGAATACCAAGAGACCATTAGAGATAAACAAGGCTATAGAAAAGGAACACAGAAGGCCTCTGGAAAATGCTGACAGGAAATCTTAGCGTGATGTAGCTCCACTGGGAGACATGAACTCTGTTGGAGGAGTTCAAAGAAACAGCACTGTGAGAGATTACATTACAAGGGCAACTGCATGTTTACCAAGAATTTAGGGTGCTTCTTGCTGAATCATTATTGTCTGAGGTGCCCATTCAGATGCCAATCTTCTTACAGAACTAGTCATAGGCATCATTCCCAAGATGGGGTATCAGTGTTTACATGAGATGAAATTTATGAGGCATTTTTATATGTCCTTCTCTTCCTATTTATTTTTTTGCAGTTAGTCAGTCCAGCATATTAAATATGAGTCTCAAAGGTTGCACTGCAGGATTAGAGTTACAAAAAGGAAATACCCTTGCAATAGTCAGTGCCCTTTAGAGCTACTCCATAAATCATAGAAGAACAGAACACTGCTTGGGGATTGGAATAAATACATTTTTAAATGTGGGGACCCTGTCTGTGTGAATGGGGTCCTTTTCCAGGTGGAAAGCACAGATGAACAATCTATCCTCTTCCAATGTCCTAGTCATTCAGGTGCTCTTAATTGTTGGGGAAGTGGAGAGGGGCCAGTAATAAGAGGAAGAGGGGACCAAAGGGGGTAATATAGGTGAATGTGATCAACTGTGTGAAAATGATCAAGGGACAGCTTAACATATATAAAATGTTATAACTATATACTGAGTCCCCCTGCTCTCCACATGTTTGTGCCTGTGTTAAAGCTTCTACAAGGCAGATTGATTATAAGTTCTGTGATTGTAGAGGCCTACAATGTTGCAGGCCTAGAGACATCCCTCGATGTTTGACCTGATATTCTTAGGACTCTCAGGTGAAATCCTCTTTGAAACCTGTAAATAGACCCCTACTGTCTATCAAACACAGGCTAAAATGTTACCAGGGTAACATCTGAGATTTATAGCAAAGGCTTTCCTACTTTACTGTAACTCATTTGTGTTTCTGCCAATGTATTTTGAAGGTGCCTTGATTTGTGACTTTCTTTGTTCTTGCCACATTAGAACATGGTATTTGGGGCAACACAAACCTATGTGTCAGTGTCATGGTCACTCATAGTTAGCTTCAGAATAAGCTATCTCACAGTCCCTTTGAGGTAAGAGCTGTGTTTTGTGGCAACACACTGCAACCCATTACTTTATACAATTATTATATACAAATATATTTAAAAAATCAATTCCCTTAGGGGTGGAGATATACTTACTTAGTGTTCATGAGAACCTACATTTAATTCTCATCATCACATGCAACAGACACACTCACACACACACTCACTCGAACACATACATACACTCACCCCCACATTCGTTACTTTTAAAGGATAATCATTTATACACCCAATGAATATAAATTCTTTGTCTTGTAGCATCTCATAGCTTCCCTTTGGTCCTGTCAATGTGACAGATCATTCAGATGTCCTAATCCCACCTCTGTCATGGTATTTTGACACTACAGTTAGAGGGAGCACTTGAGTAGTTTATGATCCGAGTACCAATTCTGCCCTTACTCTTTTATACATGTTGTATCTTGACCAACTTTATATCATATTGTCACTTAAAACTGGGTGGTAATAATAATAATAATACCTGTCATAGAATGTTTTATAAGGATTCAATGGGTTAATATAATATCTGGCACTCAGTAGGCATTCAAAGAGCTAGCTACTTTGTATCATTGTTTTACAGATGGAGATTGACAATTAACAACCCAGAAACTTGGCTTTATTTAGAAGTTCCCTTGATTTTTCAACAAACAATCTTCATTATTAAAAGTAATATTTGAGGTGAATTTTAAGACGATCTGGTTTACTGAAACATACACTTTTCATAATATTGGGACAGTTCAACCAATTTCTGGTATACAGGCCTGGTTCAAAACACTCCTAGGAGCTTCTCTAGCTAGTTAGCACTGGATGACAAACTCCATTTCACACTGAATGAGTCAAACTTCATGTGGTGCCAAATGATTTACTGGTATTTTAGTTATTTTTTTTCTCCTTCTTCTATCTGAATAAGTCTCTTTTTCTGAATTATCTTTCCAGATTGTTCAAAGCACTATATGGTCAAACATGTTTTAAATAATGAATGATCCCTCTTGTGTAATCCTAGTTAGGCAAATAAAAGGAAAGCATTTAGTGTAGCTTTTAAGAATTGTTTGAGTGTCCTAGACAATTTGCCTGCAACTAATGACTGGTGTCTCTCCTTAATTTGATCAGTGATTCTGTGAAAGTTCTTTAACTTTCTGGACTTGATTTTATATGGAACATAAGAATAACTGAGAGAAAGTAAAGACAAGAAGTGCATGTGAAAGTGCATGGATCAAAGAGAGTACAGGGTGAATGTTGCTTCACAGTATCATTGCCTGTTAATATTCCCTGCTTCAAACCCAACTCTGTACTCTATACACTTTGTCAGGTCTTTGATGAAGCTTATGCTTATTATGTGGTATTTTTTGGATCAGTCCTGAATTTTTGTTAGGCTCTTAAGACCATCCTTGTCTTTTATGCTGCATTATGATGTTTAGTCAATGATGGATCACATTATGATCATGATCTCATGATTTGATTGGTGATATTTTCCCATGATAATAATGGGCATCCTAATTTGTGCAAGTACATTGTATGTTTCTTGCACATTTATAAAATACCAGGCTTTGCACTTCATGGTATGTATCCCATCATTAAATGAGGCATTACTGTTCTTCCCGGGTGCTTATTAAAAATGTACATACCCTGGGATCCACCCTGGATCTGAGAAAGGATTGGGGATATACATTTTAAATGTGCACCAGGTGATGACACTAAGTGGTCGTGATGCAATTGTTGTGGGAATCAAACTTTGAGAAACTGCTCTTGTGATTACTAAGACCTGTAAGTAAGATAGATACTCCTTTGACCTGTCCAAAACTACCTCTGTTCAGGGATCTTAACCCTGGATGGTGCATGTGTAGCCTTTCAGGCACAAATGAGCTTTTCAAATTTGATGATGAGTCGTACATGTATATGTATTTATTTGGTAACAAATGTTTATACATTGTTGTTAGGAATTATGCCAGTTTTGTAAATTTTGATTATAGAGTTTTCACAGATAGTCATGATTTTGTTAGCATGGAATAGTTAACTGGGTTTTCAGTACCTAGATACTGTACCAGCATGCTATCCCTATTGTTGATCAGGTCTTAACTCTAATTAGAAAGATGTTGGTTGCATACCAGTATTTCACCTGTAAAGTTTTGTACCATGATGGTCATTGGTATGGTTCATAGGTGTCACAGCTGGGTAGGACTGTTCTTGCCTCCATACTTTGGAAGCTTGTCTTTGGTAGGGAGATAATTATAGAAGAAGGTGGGAAGAGAGTATAGGGGAATAGCAGGATACGAACTAACTTGTAAGTTTTTGTCAGTAGTTTTGCATTTCAACAGGCACTACTTTGTGCCACAGATAGGTACATTGCATGTTATCTTACCTCTTCAGCTGTCCTCAAGTTGGTTTAGTTCCTTACTGAGCACAAGCTGGAGAAAACCTGCTAAGCCCCCTGAATAGTCCTTACTCAGTAGCTAACAATATCAATGTATTAGACCTCTGTATTGAAAGTTGCTTGCTAAGGTCTGCACTTAAGAGTTCAGTTTAATATAGGGAGCCCAGAGAGCAATTGTGTGTACCTAAGTTGTCTTTCTTGGGGGAAAGCCTTGTTATTCTCCCTCTGAGGTTATTGTGATCCTGTTGGACCCTGAACCTGCTATAATGTGGGGTTTCTCTTCCTCCTTACTGGGAAACATAGTTCAAACTGACTTCCTGGGCATGGTGGACAAATGGGCATGCTGCCCTCTACTCACATCTTCCTTAACTGCATTTTGTTAGTTGTTTGTTTGATAGGAACCACCCATACCCATAATCACTTATGTGCCTTGTTTTCCTCAACTGTTTTCTTGACAGAGAAATATACAATGTCACCCCAGTTCTACCATGACTATAATGCTTGACTGTCTATTTATAATAGTCTCTTCCATTCCAGTAAACTTCTGCCTTGTTCCAGTTGATGATACATACCTCTCTAGGTGGACACTCTCTGTTACAGTCTTTAGTCCTCTTTAGTCCCAACTATCTCTGGGTTTCAAAATGTTGCATGAAACTGAAGGGGAGAGAAGTGGGAACTGGCATGGCCAAGTGTCTCTCTTTGATGGTTCCCTTTCCCTGGTTTCTTTATGCTTTTCATATTTATGATACATGCTTTCTCTGACAATTCCATCTTTGTTTTGGGTCTTTCCCTGCTGGTAAAGATGGCACACCAACTCTAGATATGGGCAAGTGCCTTTTGTATTTACGCCCACTCCTCCAACTGCTCTGTGTTCTTGCCTCATAGCTTACTCATAATGATGAATACTGCGATGCTGGGCTCTGAAGTAGAGGAATCAAATATGGCTGCATACAGTGTTAACAGTAGCAGATGGAAGAAAAGTTTCCTTTAGAGTCAGATGAGCAGTTATTTTTTCTGGTGCCTTTTTATTATTGAGTTTATCCTCATTGTTTGGCTAGAAAAGTCTGTCCTTGTGTTAACTTATCATGTGCTAGAATCATCTTGCTTCTAACATTTGAAACAAAGAGCTGCTCATTATATCAATTTAAAATATGCTCCATATGGTCCCATGTGTGACTGTCAACTCTGATACATGGAGGTGGCCTCTGTGATAGAAATGCAAATACTCACCTTATCCAAAACAAAAACCAAAACAACCCCCACCACCAGCACAATAACCACCATAACAACCAGTACCACTACCACAGTAACAAGCACCACCACCACCACAATGGTAACCAACATCATTATAAACACCACCACAACCACTACTACAGCCACTACTACAAGCATCACCACCATAACCACTACCACCGCAACAAAAGTTTATTAGAACTTAAAACCTCAGAAAATTAAAAGAAGTTATTATTTCTTTGGAATTTGGGGGGAGTCAAGTACCTCAAATACATTTCAAATAAATTATCCTTATGTTAGTCCTGAAAATCATGAAGCTAATCCTTATTTCCCAACAGCTCAGACATGGTATCTACCTTTGCTTATTTTTAAGTTTTCATTTTCAGTTTCCAATGAAAAGTATAGTTCATCAAGCTGTCTGGAAATTGAATTTAAGTGCCTCTTAGAGTGGTATAAGAAAATGTCCATGCTAGCTGGAGTAGAATTCTCCTGTCATTGCAGTCAACAGCTGGAATTCTTTCATTAATGCCACATCTCCCTTCACTATGGTTCTGGCCCTTGCCATCACTGTTGATCAGTTTCATATGTGTCAGAAATGGCATTGTATTATGACACTTTCCAGATCGGGAATGCTAGCTGCTAGCATCACAGAATTCTAAGAGGACAAAGGTTCCCTAGTTGGTGATCTTACTCAGTTCTCTGTTTTCTGGGGGGGTGGGGATAGGTGCAAACAGAAGAATTGTTTTCAAGCAAAAAGATAATGTGCACAAACAGGAAGTTAAAATGAAATGTCTCCTCTCTATTCACAGCATCTCTATTAGTAGTAAAGGACTGTTCATGCTTCAGGAAAAGGCCATCACAGGTAATTTTGTGAACCCTGCCATAATCTTTCTATCGTTGAGAGATGTGCAGTGAACCTGATTATTTCTCAAAGAATTGTCATTTTCCCATAAGCTGGCATTTTCAGCCTCTTGAAGGATACCAACCACTGTTATCACAGATCTAACTTTGACAATCAATCAGGGGGTTGAAATATTAAAGCTGGAATATATAATTTCATAGGTGATAATTTAGCAATATTCACCTTGAACTGCAACACCATCGGCTAGCCCTGTTTAAACAAGGCAGTCACCCTCTGCTCTTGTTGGTACTTCCAGTTGCTCTCTACACTCACCCCACCATCTTCTCCAGCTAGAGCAAATAAGAATAGGAATATGAGGTGTGGAAATGCTGGGGGCTTCATTGGTCTACTGGAAGGCATGTGCTACTAAAACAGTCCCAGATGTGCAGTCTGTGTTTTTCTGTACTTACAATTGATTTTTTTCTCATAGATAAAATATTCATATCCTCTTGGAAGGTAAGAGTTATAAGAGAAAGAAACATTTATCTTATATTATATATGTATCCATATGCACATATATGTACATGCGCTGTGCATGTGTGCATGTGTGTGCACACACACACACACAACACACACACACACACCTGTCTTTTGCCTGCATGTGTGTAAGGGCACTGTGTGTTTTCCTGATGAGTGGGAAAGCTAGAAGAGGACATCAGATTCCCTGGAGCTGATATAGATAGTTGCAAGCACCATGTAGGTGCTGGAAACTAAACCAAGGTCCTCTGCAAGAGTAGTAAGTACTTTTAACTGCTGGGCCACCTCTCCAGCCCCGGAAGGTGACTATATAAATGCTCTGATTTCAGCATTTCCCTTTTTATTACTGCCAATCTTTGTCATGTTCCTCTTTATTCTCCCCTTTCCACTTATACTCTATGTTCTGGAGGACAAGCCTACTTTTGAGTGAGGGGCTACTGGAGAAGTTGGTCTGCCTCCTCTCACTATGCTCTAACTCCAGGCTGGAACAGGGAGCTATATTTAGATTCTGAGTCAAGCAAAAGAAACTGCTTAGTTGGTATCTTAGTTAGGGTTTTTTATTGCTGTGAAGAGACACCATGATCACCGCAACTCTTATAAAGGAAAGCATTTAACTGTGGTGGCTTACAGCTCATAGATTCAGTCCATTATCATCATGGTAGGAAGCAAGGTAGTATACAGGCAGACATGGTGCTAGAGAAGGAGCTGAGAGTTTTACATCTTGATCGAATGGCAGCAGAAAGTGAATTGTATCACTGGGCATAGATTGAGCATAGGAGACCTCAAAGCTCAAGGCACATCTACTCCAACAAAGTGCCACTACCATAGTGCCACTCCAATTAGCTTATGCGGGCCAATTACATTCAAACTACTACACATGTTGACTGCTACTATTGCTGGTGGTAATGAAAATAATATTGGGGGTAAGGGGGTGTCAGTGATAAAGGTCCCACAGTTGAAGGCAGAGTTCTGTTTTAGTTCATAAGACCACCTGATTTTCTTATCACAGGGAATATGAATCAGAGCATAGTTAAAAAGATCAGGCTTGTTAGATAATTACATTAAATAATTACAGGAACCAAAAAGTTGAAGTCATTTGAAGCAACTTGAGAGAAAGGAAGGATGAGGAAAGAAAATATTTACACAGTATTTATTATCTGCTACTATTTGTGTTCTTTCCTAATTAATCATAATAACAAGATGGAAATTGGTGTCAAGTCTATTTTACATACAGAAAGTGTAGACAAGGACAGCTGTAATTTAAACTTGACATTTGTAAGTTTCTAGACCATGTACTTCACAGAAGACTGACTGAACACAAATACCAAGGTTAGGCATTGAGAGATCCCCATGAAACAGAACCATCTAATGACTTCCATTTCTTTATTGATTTGGTTGAGCCAGACTCAAGCCACTTATGAAATTCCCACTGGCCTTGGGCAGTGACTCACAATTCATCACGTGGGCCATATAAGGGAAGTAACACAAAGGGATCTGGTGGGGGATCATTAGAAAAATGCTTCCTGGTTTTTGTGCTTGATGCTCAGGATGGGTACACTATGTGGTATGAATCCTGGAATCAAAGCAGCCATGAAGAATGCCAACTTGGAGATGAAACTGACAACATAGGAGATAAAGAGAAGAGGCTCAAAGCCATTGTCTTTGATGATGTGGTTGGGTTCTTGATTAAATACTCTAAAACTTACTGTTATCCTGTATTTATACAACATGAATCAAATTTCCAGGATATAGTTTCACCCAATAATCATAAAGCTTTTAAGTGATTAAAAACTGATTCTAGGCTTTAACTTTGACATCAATACCTAATCCTTTCCTATGGTCATTGTTGTTCTAAGTGGTGAAGACAGTTAAATATTGTTCAGGAGGCATTAGAAAGTGACCTCTTTTCAGCAGGGGAGTTAAATCAAATGACAGTTAAAAAGTTGATCATGACTGGAGTTCACAATTAAAGTGGGAGAGGACATGAATGGAGTGGGGGATCATTGCAATGTTTTAGAAATTTTGTACAACCATTTCATGAATGTCTTTGGCAAATGTTTGCTTCAGCACCTACTCTGTAATAAGTATTAAGAATGCAGTGTGGCAGAAAACCACTCTGCCTGCCTTTACAAAGTTCAGTCAGTGGGGAGCAAGGGTTGATAAATGGTCCACGAGGCACATTTTGCCTTTGCATTGTTTTCTAAATGAAGTATTACTGCAGCATAACAATGTCTGTTCCTTGCACATTATCTATGACTTCTTCTATACCACATTGTTAAGCCTTGAATATTTTCTACAGAGAATGTATTGCTTACAAAGCATAAAGTAGTTACTATTGAGCCCTTCACAGAAAAAGTCTGCTCACTTAGTGAAGGGATACTGTTCCAAAAAGATTACAGTTTCTAAAGCTTGTGTGATGGATGTCATCTATGTGATAATAATTACTATTGCAACAGATGTGATGTAATTGTGATAACTGACAGCCATGAGGAAAGTTGAATTAGAGAAACTAATGGGATTAAATCTTGGAGGAAGTTATATATGAGCCATGGTGTTTGATGAACAGGTATCAGCAGTATACATGCTACAGGAAAACCACTAGGCTTATGAGGCCTTGAGAGGGGAAAGACAACACTCGAATATGTTAAAAAATTGAGAGAAGGAGGGCATGGCTGCATTGGAGTGAAGGAGGAAGAAAATATCAAGGTGAGATGTGAGAGATAAAGCAAGATCATAGTGGACAATAATGGGCCCCAACTTTCAGCCTGGGTTTTCCTTATATGCGATGAAAAGCGATTTCACCATATCAAGCTCCACTGTGCACTGGATATCCCTGAAAGACCTACATGTCTGTTTATCTTCTGTCTGTTTATCTTCCTACCTATATATCATCTACTTATCTACACATCAGTCTATCTCATCTAGCTATCTAGTGTTTTGTTCTACTGTCTATTAAAATATTTGGATCAGTAAATTAGAATGAGAGAAGTAAAAGTTTTATAACATATGTTTTCATCTCTGTTTTTGAGGGTGAGGTGAATTAGTTAAAGAAACTCTTACTCTCTAATAGGTGACTCATGATGAGAAAGAGTTTGAAGCTCAGAAGAAGATGGTGCTTCACTGATGACTCAGTGAGTTTTAGACATCATTCCCCATACCATGTCCACACAAAGGCAGAGGTCTCCATTTGGTGCTATGTCTGTAAAGTAGCATTTCTTTCTTTAGTCTACAAAAGGAGTATACAATGTTTGTGTTCAGGAAGGGTTAGTTATTTCTAGAAACTTCTACAAACTTCTAATACTAGTTATCTCCTTGGCCAAAAGCAGAAGGAAGAACATGGTAGAACTTAGATGATAGAGCTTGGTGGATTGTAGTCCTCTTGTCTCTCCTGAGGTCCTCTTTCAGGGCACGCAGAGTCTACTGATGATAGCTCACCCTTAGTGCAATCTATCTCTATATCATCTGTCTGTCTCTCTGTCTGTCTGTCTATCTATCTATCTATCTATCTATCTATCTATCTATAGTCTGTCTGTCCGTCCATCCATCCATCCATCCATCCATCCATTGTCTATCTACCTACCTACCTACTTAACTACCTACCTACCTATGGTCTATTTCCTTCTAATTTGATAGCAGCAGTGAGATATGCTGTCTTGGATGTCTCAAAGACATTCTGAAATTAAACTCAACATTCCCTCAAGCCAAAATACTGAAATAAATGTAGATAGTAAAGATAGACAGCATCTCCTTCATTCACTTTGCCATTCATTTTGCTTGTCATTGCACATTGATTAACGGAACAGAAGGTTCAGTGACAGAACTTCCATTATTTTCATCCTGTAATTTTTGACTTACTATGCTCTTCTACCATTTCAGTTAACCTGATCAGAGGCATTTTTCCCAATATACAACTGTTGTTTTAAATATAAACATTTGTCTATATTTACAAATTTAATAACATTTTATTTAATAACATTTAACTTTAAAACCTTACAAGGAAGATTTGTTTTACAGACACATTATAGTAGTTAAATTTACCTGCATAATTAATTCCAAACATTAGTGTCCAATAAGTTGAACCTTAATCCATTTCAATACAGTGACTGCCAAGCCTATGACAAACCTCCCATTCTGAATTGCAGTAGATGTTGGGGACTTACTTGCCATCACAATATTTTGTTGTATTCAGAGACACACAAGTTTGCTTTCAGCAGTTACTTTAATGTTGTTTAAGGAATTTTATCACATGTAGATGAGTTTTTTTCTAATTATCATTGTTGCTGTGACAAATTTTCCAGAATAGGAATAATATGAGCAGAATATATGGTATGGGACTTATCTCTGATTCTTTCAAAATAAATGGAACATCTTCTGTTCTGGAGGCCTGGCAAAGTAGTTTAAATTTAAACTTGTTAGCTAATATTGTCATGGATAATCACATAGTCCTTTATTTCTTCTTAGCTAGCCAAGGGGAAATTAATACTATGGCAAATTATTTTAATTGTACTTAGGCAGAATAGTCTACAGTTAGGCTGGAAAACACTACTTGGATTGTTTGAGGATACCATTTGGAATTTGGGATGTGTTTCATTGCTTCAGTTTCATAACCAGGTTCAAGTGTCTCATATGGGAACTAACCAATATTTCTATTTCTGCTCTTGGTAATTGCTTGTCTTGCATTTGGCTGATGTATCTTGTTTAGAATCATAAATGTTGTTGCACAGTCATAGTATTGACAAATTATAAGAAAGTTGTCCTTCTACAATGGAAACAGGACAGGGAAACAGTGGTCTCATCAAAGAATGCATAGTCTGTATAACCTCTGGATCCAATGCTCATCAATAATACAATTCCAGTCTTTTATATAAAGGTCCTGCAACTCTACTTTATCCTCTATTAGTCCAAAGGGGTGATTGAGAAAAAGGAAAACAGCTATAAGAGCCAGTCACACACCTAGCCCTAGTCCTATTGGGCAATTGTAGCACGCCTTGTGTTTCCTATTGCCATAGATAGTTTGTGGTGTTTGGTTGAACATCAACAATGTCAAAAAATTCTGACATGCAGCTAGACCACTCAGACAAGGTGCAAGTACAATAACTTCATAGCTTCATGCTTATGTTTGACTATCTGGTGCTGTTTGAATAGGATAAAGACACATCATGTCCAATATATAATGAGGAAATATCACCATATCTTGATACTAATCACAGAACTAGCCTCACCCCATTTTCACCACATACTTGATAAAATTATGAAGACACCTGCTTCCCAACAGCGTCCAAGCACCACAAGCACTTGTAATGCCTCTAAATAACTTAACAGAAAGCCTAATTCCATACTATGATTCTAGAACATTCTCCGTGTGACTCTGTCACTCTTTTTTGTAGCCATTTTTCCCTGTTGCAATAAGGCAAGATACCCAAATTTATTCAACCACAGCCCTGTTCCTGTAGCTCTTTGGCTGAAGGACGTTGACCTCTCTTTCATTATTTTACATATAAGTAATTGCTGTTATCTTGTTCATTCTATTAAGCATGTAGGAACCAAGGAATTGCTCCTAATATACCTGGTGACTTCATTTCAAGGCCATGCTCCATGATTTTACTGTAGTAGCTCTCACAAACACTTCCTTTTTCCCCTCTTCAGAGCAACATTGGTGATCTAGACTGTGAGCATCTCCTACATTCTCTAGTGTGGTTGCCTCTAAATGGTCCAGGCCAACTTTCCCTAATCTGTGTTCCACACAGTGGCCATAGTTCTCCCTTCTCATTAGAAAACTTAAAAAAGCCATTTTGCTGTTGAAAGCTCTTTCATGACTCCTAATTTTCTTCAGATAAAGATGTAAATACTTACCAACATGGCCCATAAGATTTAAGAATTCTGGCCAATCTTTATTTTTTATTTTTTTAAAATACAGAGTCTCATGTAACTTAGGCTGGCTGTGAAGTCAACATATAGCTGAAGATACTCTTGAACTTTCCATCCTTCTATCTCTGTATCCTAAGTACTGTGACTATACCCTTGCACCATCACTGCTGGGGTTGGAACCCAGGGCCTCATCCTTGCTAGCTAAGCACTCTATCAACTGAACTACATCTCCAGTCTGTTCTTTACTCTCACCTAATCTAATGCTACTCTTTACTTCTTTTTATTCCTGCTACACTGAATTTATTTTTCTTTACTACCAACCACATGTTCTTACTATCACAGTGTCTTTGCACATTTCTTCTCTCTGGATGTTCATTCTCCTCTAGCTCCACGAAGTAAATGATTATCCACATTTCAAATCAGTCCCATTGCATGGTTCAGTAGTTTCCTTTGACTGACATGGATAAGTCAGTTTCACTTACTTATATCTCATAGGGCTATACAGTTCTCTGTAGTAACCTCTCCAGTAATATCATTCTTTAATCTCTTTTCTCTTGAAGTTAAAAATGTGTGCTTCTTATATTAATGCTTATTTTGTCTTTGTGCTTGCTAGCACACACATATTTGTGGAATGAGGTGCTACTTCTGTTCTGCTACTATTGAGTTGCCTCATTTAGCATATGCTGTTCAACTTGCCCAACTGAATGCATCTCCAGTTGCCTTAGCAAAATAGCACAGATTGGGTAAAATTTATTTTTTTTCACTGTTCTGGAGTCAAAAAGACCAAGGTTAACTGTCAGGACTGAATCCTGATAAGAATTTTCTTCTTAAGCTTATAGATGGTGGTTTTGCTGTATCACTGCATAGCCTTTTTTCTCTGCATGCTATTCTGGAGAGAAAGAAGGGTGACGGATATAAAAATATGTGTGATGGCATCTCTCTGTGTGTCTCTTATTTTTATTTAAGTATTTAGTTTTGGAACTAGGGATCTTCCTTTTGTTGTAAAACCACCAGTGTTCTTAGACTTAGGCCTACACTTATCCCATCATTTAATATCATCAATCAGAATGGCCCAATGTGACACTGGTGGTTAAGGCTTTGCCATATGAATCTGTGGGGGATATAATTCAATTGATAGGCTTAACATTGAGATTCCTCATATGTAACAGAGATAATCATGTAAGCCTGCTTCCTGGGAGATGTCACATGGATTGACTGAAGTTCTGAATGGGAAAGCATCTTGAAATACAAAGATTTTTTTTTCATTTTATTGAAAATAGTCTTTTTTCACATATAATAATATATCCTGATGATAGTTTCCACTCTCTTTATTGCTGCTAGTCCTTCCCCACCTCCCCTCCCATACAATTCTACCCCCTTTTTGTTTCTCATTAGAAAGCAAACAGACTTCTAAGCGATAATAATAAAATAAAATAAATAAAATAAGACAAGACAAAAACGAACACATTGGAATAGGACAAAACAAACAAACAAACAAAACAGAAGGAAAAGAGCCTCCTCCCTGAAAAAAGGCACAAGAAATAGATACAGATGCAGAGACTTACTTGTTTGCACACTCAAGAATCCCATAAAAATATTGAACTGTGGTGAGAGAGTGAGAGAGAGAGAAAATAAAATTAAAAACAACAAAAAACCCTGACATGAAATTATGAAACAAGGAACCTCCTAAGATGCCATTGAGTTTGTTTTCTGTTTGTCATCTGCTGTGCATGCAGCCTACCTTTAAGAGTAGTTTCTTTCCTTAGTGAGACTCCTTTGGAGAAAACTAAATTTTAATTTGCAAGAGGCTATCAGTTGGTTATTGGTTATCAGTAACCTTCTAGATTAGGGATGGCAGCATGTGTCCTCTTCTTTCAGTTCTAGGACCCCATCTGGTGCTGACTCCTGTAGGCCCTGTGCAGTCTGTCTCAGTCTCTATGAGTTCATACATGCATCCATCCTGTTTATTTAGAGGGCCTTGTTTCCTTTATGTCCTCTGTTCCTTTTGGTGCTTACCTTCTTTCAACCTCTTCTTTCTCAGGTTTCCCCAAGATCTAAGGGGAGGGATTTGCTGAAGACATCCCATTTTCAGCTGTTTCAAGATCTATCATTCTCTGCATATTGTGTGGCTGTAGATTTCTGTATTTGTTCCCACCTGCTGCAGGAGAAAGGTTCTTTGATGGTGGCTAAGAAAGGCAGAATGTCATTAAGAGTCATTTTATTGCTATTTTCTTTTAGTAGAACATTAGTATTTAGTTTTATCATAGGTTCCTGAACTATCTAGTTGCCCAGGTCACCTAGGCATGGTTACCTAGGCAGTGTGAGGTATGGGTTCCAATTGTGGAATGGACCTTATGTCAAATCAGATATTGGTTGGCTTCTCTCACATGCTTTGTGCCACCATTACACTAGTACATTATGCATGCAAGATAGCATTATGTAACAAAGTTTGTTTTGTATTTATGTTTCTCCTTTGGTAGTGCACAGAGTGCCTTTTGGTACCAATGACAATACCACTAAGGTGAAGGCTCTATGTGGACAGCTCCACTTTTTTGTGTTCAATGAGTTGTGTTGGTGTTGTCTTCAGCAATACGGCCTTGTTGTCAGTTTGTGGAGAAAAGCATAGAGCCTTAACAACATGTAGTTGAGGTTGCTTGAGGGGGTCCCATTGTGCCCCTTTGTGTGAAAACTCATTTAGATGTAACCCAAAATGAAAAGACTTTACCTTTGGAAGAGGACAGGAATATGTTCTCACAGGGAGGAGTGATGTGAACTTCTGTTTTGGGTAAGAATGGTGGTAGTTGATCATTAGAAATATTTTTCATCATGAGATGGGCTTAGAATATTAGTCCCTATTATTATTATGATGATGATGATGATGATGATGACAGTGGAATTAGACTCTGAGCCAGGTGTCTTCCATATTCTCCAACTTTAAGGTTTGTTCTCTGTGCTACAACCTGAATACTTTTATTCCATTGGCAATGGACCAGAGTTAATATTCTCTAACCATGTATGTTAGAGGTTAGTAAAGGAATAGAAGAGCCATAATAAGTAAATAATTTTAGCTTTACAAGCCTTGTGGCTTTTTTTTTCAACTACTGAACCCTGATATCACAGCATGGAAACATCTGAAGCAAATGGAATGTGTGCAGCTGAGTTCTAATAAAACTGTATTAATGATATTAAAGTGCAAGTTCCATGGTTTTCATGTGTCATGTAACAGTATTCTTCTATATAAAAAATAATTTAAATATGTAAAAAACGTTCTTTTCTGGCAAACAACAAAAATGGGCAGTTGGCTTGAGTTGGTATTGCCAGTCTCCAATATACAACATTAATTTGGAACCAGATTTCCTGGGCATCCTTGGACCAATGAACTGCATTGATTGTTTTTCAAGTCTGATTAGAAAATCTACTCTTCTCTAATTTGACTTATTGGTTAGGCAGAACATTTACTTTATTGTTTCCATAAGTTTCATTTTACTGCTGGCTCTGAAAAAAATCATTTATGCATTTGCCAGGTTAGAGCAGCTGATGCTAAGGCTCTTGAGCCAGATATAGCTTGTTCAGCATCCTCCCTGCTTCTGGCCAGCCTTAATCCTGCCATACTCTCTAAGCCCCTTAGGTGTTGCCAATGCCAAGCCCCAACCTGTAAATCAGCCTATTTCAGTAGACATTTCCAATTTCCAGGTTTTGAAAACACCCCAGTGTCATGTTACATTCAATTATAAAGCACACACTTGTATGTCAAGGAGGAGGCAAAAATGGGACTGATGTTACCCTAGAAGCTTGTAGACCACTTGGCAAGAATGACTAACTCAATCTTATTCCGAGATCATGGTAAATGACAATGTCACAATTCACTGGGGATCCTAACATTGTAGCAAGTTTCTTTAAAAAGTAGGACATATATTAGCATAATTCAACCATGGGTGTGTTGAGTGCAGATAAATAATTTAATGATTAAGTCAATAGGTGAGTGAAGGGGTCAAAGAGATGGTTCTTAAGTTCTTAAGAGCATTTGCTGCTCTTGCAGTGGACCTGGATTTACTTCCTACATCCCAGATTGCATGACTCCCAGCTGCTTGTAACCTTCTTTTGACATCCATGAGTACTTTCATACACATATGTGGTGGTCATATACACGCAATTACTCATGAAATAAAAAATAAATTCTTTGAAAAAAATAGTGCATGGAAATACAATCTCTGAGTTTTCTCTTGGCCTCAGAATTGCTAACCCCATACTGGAGCCCTCCTTTCTTCAATATATTGTTGGCTAGGAAATGTCACAAGTATCCAGAAATGACTACTCATAAGAGCATTGTTTTTCAATTTGACAGTAACTAGGAATAAGCCACCAGGCATACTACAGCATACTATGAGGGATTATTTACATTTGGCTGGCATGTGGTCATGTCTTCGAGGAATCATCCTGATTGTGTGACTTGATGTGGAAAAAACTACACTAAGAGTAGGCAGCTCTAAGAGTGACAGCTCTTTTCTCTGGGCCTGTTTACTGGACTGGATAGAAAGGAGAAAACTAGCTGAGCATAGTCATTCATGATTTTAGGATTCGTGGTTGTGCTTTTGCTGCCTTAACTTCCTTGACATGAAGAACTGCATCCTTGACATGTGACCTGAATTAAGCCCTTTCTCCCTTGAATTGTTTTTGTCACAGTATTTTTACCACAGCAACAGAATCATTGAGACATTACCTGTTTGTGCTTTATTATGACAAAAAAAAAAGTACAAAATAGATTCTGTTTGGCCAAGGACAGATGGATATTCTGGCTAACAGCACTTAAGTTTTGTAGGTTTTATCCTATGATCATCATGAGAAAAACTCTAAATTTTTTTTATTGAGCAATATTTACTGATTATTTCTTAATGCAATGTCCCACATAAGAGCTAATCAAACAGCTGCATATCTATATCCTGATTATTAAAAGTGTCAATTTTTGTTAAAGTTGGGTGTCTATCCCAGTGATTTCATGCATTCCTTCCATTTAACATTGATTCTTATTTATACAATGAATATTTGATTACCTACAAAGAAGAAAGAGATTTGAGGATTAAAAAAAAAAAAACTGACAAAAGTCTGCTTAAAAATAGCATGCAGATTTATTTGTGGAGGAAGTAAGCATTTTAAAACACATCATTTTAGTGTGAAAAATAGCATAACAGAGGAATGGACCAGCTGCCTTAAGACTATTGACTAGCGAGGCCAGTGATTGATGTTTTGAGGCAATGTAGGATCTGGAAAACTCAAGAGGGGGCATGTGAACAGGGCTGCAAGGGACGAGTGTGTCATCAGGGAAACAATGGGAAGGAACATTATAGACAAACTAGAAAGCAAATGCACCCTGACATACCAGATTATGATTTTTTTTTCTGCAGTAGAGTTCATCATATCCCCATGTCACTCAAGGCTCCGTCACCTCAGTCATTAGCTCTTCTTCCTTTTTATGCCTTTCTTGGCTAGGCTAGCATGCAATGAACTTGGGTGAGTAGCTAGTGGGAGATGTGTGATATATGAAGGAAGGAGCTTGAAAGAAAACTCTTTACAATAGGTTTTTAAACAGAAGCAAGTCGTTGTAAGAAAATGGTTGTGGCCTTGATCGATAGCTTCTGTGGCATGGAAGAAGCTAGGTTTTGGCATGTCAATGAGGATGCCATATTGGTAATTCAGTCTGCCTATCATAGCACATTGCAGCTCAATTAGGTGCTATGTATTCCCTGGTAGTAGATGCATACCCGCCTCTCTTTCCCATCTCTGATAATGTCCCAGAACAAGGCAGAGCATCTTGTATCTCCCTCAGCCCTCCTGGGAAGTGTCTGGAATCACTTAGCATCAAGGAAATTTGGCCAACATGGCAGATGGGTAGGAACAACACTTCTGCTTGGCCTGGGGTTGAAAATGAGGTAGGTTGCCATCATGCTGAGCAGGGATGGGGAAAACAGAAGCCCACAGGAAGGATGCTGTGTAAGCTGCCAAGACATGTGTCAGGAGGGGCCAGGAGAGTAGTAGAGGCCTGAGCCAGGAGCAGGAAGTGCTAAGTAGATACAAGGTTTCCAGCAGAACCCTGGCAGTTAGAAAGAGGACTGTCACCAAAAAATGCCCTTTGCTCACAATACAGGGCTTAAAAAAAAAAAAAAAAAAAAAAAAAAAAAGAAACCTGGTCCAGCTCTTTTCAAAGCTTCTTTGCTTGAGGCTGTAATTGAAATTAAGACATCAAGGGATAGCAACTCAGCCATATTTCTGTTGACCAAATAAATATCACAAAACTGTTTCCAGAGTTCTAGAAGATAGCATGGAGAATTGGGGCTCCAATAAACCTAGGTCCAGTCCAGCTGTCCCCCTTATACCTTGGATTTAGGCTAGCCATAGAACTGGCTAGATCTCAATTTTCTAATGCATAAAAGAGGGGGAAGAAGAGGCTTACTAAATCACATCTAAAATTGCTCTCAGACTGTGATTAAAAACATTGTGATTATGTATATATGTTCTAAAGAAATTATCAAATTAAAAATGATAGGAATATTCAGATTATGGGTAGTCAGGACAGTAATTAGCATAACTCATTTGGGAAGCAATTTGGCAATCTATGTCAAGAGCCTTAAAATTATTTTTACCCAACTAACTATTCAGTAGTTTTCTCCTAGAAAACAAACCTGAGAGTGTTCTTAAGTCCAGAAAGGAAAAATGAGATATTCCTTTTACTATTATTTTTAAAAGTGAAAAAAATTCTTAGCAATGGGTGTTGTTTAATTTACCATCTGTAAAATGAATTTATTTTTAGTCATTAAAGTGAGTATCAAAGCATGTAAATGCTTTTTTAAGTCAGTTTAACGGTAAATGGAGAAATTATTGAAGTAAATAGAGAAATATTTGTTTAGTTCAGAAAAAACAAGATTCCAAGTTATATAAAGAATATGATATATAAAATGACATAAGCAAGCTGGATAAATGTTAATTTTAAATGTTTTGGAACCATTGATTTAATTTCTTTTATCTTTGTTCTCTTCTAATATTCTATAATAAGCTTTCATTACAATAAAAATTGAAGTAATTCAACTTTATGATTATTAGTCAGCCATATATAGTAAGAAGCTGTCAGAAAAATGGGAATAACCACAATTATGGAACATCATTTGTTATATAAAGTGAAATCATGGATCACATAGTTCAGTAGTTGATGCATTACTAGAAAGAGTGCTGTAGTCAAAAGCTCTAGATTCAAATTCAGATTCCTTACATATATTCTAGGTGTGTGGTTTGAGCAATGACTCTCAGCAGTGTCCTGTGGAAATGGAAATTCAATCAACATTTACCAGAAACGTCAGTGCTGAGTACTTGTGATGTAAGCAATCATGGTACTGTTTGAAACAAAATGTGACTCACAGTAGTAAAACTTGTACACATCAATGGGCATTACCAGTTTTCTGAAGTTGATCAATGTCTGGAAGTCAGTAAGCTGTGGTCCCTATAGGGACAGGAAACTGCTAATCCACTACTGGGTGGGTTAGCTGAAGTGTTTTATGCAGGTTAGTGAGTTGGTGGCAAATTATAACAAGAAGACACAGTCAGAGCACTGTGTTCATATTCTGAGTTGGTCTTTCAGTCAATGTCTGATCATAGAGAAGTTGTTCTTCCAACGTGTGCCTCCATTTTCTGTAGCTTTGAGTTGATACTCTATTACCTAATTCTTTTTTTTTCTTTGGTAAAGCCCTACAGACCAGGCTGCACTCAGACTTGCTAGATAGCTGAAGATGAATTTGAAGTTTAGATCCTCCTGCCTTTACTACCCAAGTGCTGGGACTACAGATATGGTGCCATAGGTGTGACCTAGCTCTATTATCCTTCTTCCCAGAGGTGTGGATGGATACAAATTTTGTAAAGGGTCTAACAAAGCACTAAGAATAAACCTCATGCCCTACAGACCTCAACCCCCTGGTCTTTCATTAGAATATAGGGTGCTTTTATTGGAAAGAAGTTTTTCCATTTTCTGTGAGTCATGTCACCTCATCGGTTTTCATTATTGCTGTTTCCAGCCCACGGGCATATTGGACCCCGGGGGAGGGGACAAGGGGCAAAAGCTGATGAGAAATCGTTCTCTTATATACTTTATTATGTACCTTTTTTTTTTCTGTCCCATTATGTCACTTCAACAGGAGAACAGAGGTACTTATGAGCTGGGGTAGAGAAGGTGGGATGCTACAGTGGCTTCTGGGAAATAGGATGCTCCCAAACCCTTACTGACCAGGCACTTCTGTCACCCTGTCCAAAGGGAGTAGCGGAAGGGAAAGAGCCAAATAATAGAGTGTTTTCAGGGAGTGCCTGGAGTTGCAGGAATAATTGTGTTTCAGCCACAGCAGGAGGAGGTGAAGGGAGAGGAGGAGGCGGGTGAAATAGGGAGCTTGCTTAATTATGGAACAGATGCCCAGTAGCACCTTGGGGTGAATGCATTAGGGGCGGGAAGCTGTCATCTCCCCTCCCCTCATATTTATTCACAGGCTTCTGTGACACCCAGCTGGGGCTGTTTCCTATGGGTTTGGCCTCAGTTGGAGAGATCTGATAGTTCAAAGCCTTCTTATTTCCAAATAGGATCTTCCTCCTGCCCTGTCACCCAGCTTTCCTACTCTGCCTCCCATTGTGATCCTGGCATATCCCCCCAAGGGCTTCCTCAGATTTCAGACAGCTTGCATTGTTTGGCCTGAACAGTTTGAGAAAGGACCTTCCAGACCTCTGACCAATAGGAAGATGGGCTTCGGGTCTCTTAGGTATTCTGCCAGCCTCCACTCTGTTCTGTGACCAGCCCAGGGCCAAGAGCCAAGAGCAGCATGTGCTCCTGAGACCTGAGCCTCTATCTTGCAGCCCAGACATATGCAAATCAGGTAGCAGACACAAAGAGCAGAGGCCCCAGTTCTGACTGCCCTGCTCTGCCTTGCTTCCCAGGCATTGTATGTTTGTGCCCAGGTCACAGGGGTTTGGGACCTGAAGCAAAGGTAAAAGCTGTCTTGGAGCTCTTCTCTCCTCTTTGTTGCTCTCATTGCATGCTCCCTGCCTATCCAATGATCAGATGTGGAAACCCACGGAGGAAAGGCTTAGATTCCGGCCTCTCTCCACAACTCAAGCCATTGCACATCCCGTTCACTGCTCCAGAGGCCCAAATCAACCCACCGCTGCTGTAAAAGAAATACTTTCCTTCAAACTATTCACTGTCATCATTCACTAAGTTATACTTCCACCAGCGTTCATCTTTCTGCTGTTTTCCTGTGGTGGTCCTTTGTCTTCTTGGGTAGGCTTTCAATTCCTGAAAAAGCCATGGCCTTTCAGAGTTATCCTGGTACACAATAGTCAGTTAGGTGCTGTTTCACCCTCCTTGGCACAGGTCCACAGTCCGTGATTCAGATAGAGGGTTAGTGAAGTCAGATGCCCTTGTTCGTTAAACATGTCTGAGATGTCCAGCACAAACTCCCAGAGCAGTGGGTGGAGAAATGACAGGTATATCCCCACATTTCCTCATTCAGTGGCAATTTTTCCTATATAAAGGAGATGCTTGAATACTGTGAGTAATTTCGGCCAGATAACACAAGTGAACTCATTGGAAATGAAGCACTTAACACATCGTTGGCTTTGTCATTATAATGCTGTCATTATTATTCTCCTAATTTCAAATTGTGGGCTGCCAATTAGATTCATAAGCAACTTCTGAGGTCACCTAGTCCAGTATCCTGCCACAAAGGCAACAAAAGCTGAGGTGAAATGCTAAATCTAGTCATACCACAAAAACCACGGGAGGAATGTGGAACTAGTGTGAGGCAGTTGTGATGCTGTGGAGCCGGTATGGAGTCTGAAATAATGGAATTGGCCTGGCGCTGCACTCCTGACAATGCCAGCCTTCCTTAAGCCCATTTACAGTAGAAGCTGCAAATTGGCTCCTTGAGGGCTGTCTTCCCCTCTGTCAGCTTTGGATTGCCTCACATACGATTTATTTATGTAATTTGTATTTTTAAAAAGACTTATCTTTAGTTATATCTGTATGAGTGCATTGCCTGTGGAGGGCAGTAGAAGGTGTCAGATCCTCTGAAGCTGGAGTTCCAGGCAGTTGTGGGCTCCCTGGTGTGGATGGTAGGATTCGAACTCAGATTCTTTGCAAGAATCCTTTCCTCTCTGTCTTAGTTACGGCTTCTATTGCTGTCAAGAGACCATGACCACAGCAACTCTTATAAAGAAAAATTTTTAATCGAGGCTGACTTCCAGTTTCAAAGGTTTTGTCCATTATCATTGTGGTAAGAAGCATGGCAGTATGCAGACAGACATCGTGCTGGTGAAGAAGCCTAAGTGTTTCTGTATCATTATCTGCAGGCAGCAGAAGGAGACAGTGTGCCACACTGAGCATAGCTTGAGCATATGACACTGTGAAGCCTGCCCTGACAGTAATACACTTCTTCCAACAAGGCCATACCTCCTAATAGTGCCACTTTCCATGTTCCAAGCATTCAAACACATAGGGGCCATTACAGTTCAAATCACCACCTTCCACTCCGTTCTCTCTCTTATGTTGTTTTGTGCCATTCATCTCTTATTCTCTACTCAACAAAAAAAATGGGACAGAAGAAGTTAATACTTGGTCTTCAAATGCCACTACGTGCACCTTGTGCTGTCCTTCCTTCATACTAGTGCTCATGTCACTTCTTTTATGCTGTCTTCCCCTCTAGACTGTGCATTCCCAGCAGTTAGAAGCTGCCCATGTTACAGCCCTAGTTAGCACTGCCACATACTACCTGTACTGTAAGATTGATACTTGGTTTCTCTTACAGTTCTTGTATGTACACAGAACTAAATGAGATGCCCCATCAGCCAGAATGGACCAAGCAAGGTAACAAGATAAGTAGAATCTGCATTTCAATTCTGTAAATGTGGTTCCATTAGGAGGCAGTGAACGCAGTACGCTTTAGCCAATCTGTACTGTCACAAAGAGTTTAATGGAGAGAGAATGAATGGTCACAAGTCAATCACTTCCTTGCTCCCTCCCCACTAGGAGAAAAGAAGTTAACCTCACTCAGAAGAGTCTGGAAACCAATTATTAATCAGTGCTCAAGTCCATCAGTCATTCTGTTTACATGCACAACATCATGGGAGATGCTTTCTCGTGCTTTCTTGTCAACCCCAGCAGGGGTGCACTGGAAGAACTGGGTCTTGTGTGGCTGACTCAGGCACCCCTGTCAGTGATCAACTAGTATTTTGGTATTCTCAGCCACAGTTTATCATTATTTCCTTCACTTGCTTTGAAGCCTGGGAGTCAGAACTTTATCCTAGGCCGAACAGT
Source organism: Phodopus roborovskii (assembly GCF_943737965.1). Classification (NCBI taxonomy): domain Eukaryota; kingdom Metazoa; phylum Chordata; class Mammalia; order Rodentia; family Cricetidae; genus Phodopus; species Phodopus roborovskii. The sequence goes on along the minus strand of NW_026125314.1, from coordinate 86,924 downwards.
GTGCTGGCCCATAGCCAAATCCCTGGAGCACTTGCTTCATGGTTCTACCTGATCAGCATAAAAGGCATGGTTCCCACTTATCCCTGCTTTTTAGCAGGGAGCTGAGTAAGGGAAAGAACAGTGAGTCTCCCTTTTGCCGAATGCCTGTTTGCCTTCACTCTTGTCAAGCTCATCTATCCTGCCAGTGTGGCTTTACCTCACTGGTGTTCAAATCTACTTCTTCAGGATTCTAATGTAGACTGAAGACCAACAGAGATACCCAGCTTCATGGACTGTAGAACTATTGAATTCTTGGTTTTTGCATCAGGAGATGGCTATTTCTTTATTAGCTAGGCTACAACCTGTAAGCCAACATATTAAACTCTTTCTCTCTCTCTCTGTGTGGTATGTATGTATGTATGTATGTATGTATGTATGTATGTATAATCAGTTTCGTTCCTCTAGGGGACTTTGACTAATGCAGGGAAAGTGGTTGAAAGGGTGCTCATCTTGGAACCTATATTCTGAAATGGCTTCTGGTTCTCTCTAGCTGTGCTAAATTCATTGGAAAGGAAACTGGTGGGAGAAGTTGAAAATCATTGCCTGCCTATCATCAGACACCTGGCTGCTGACACTGGCTTGCTTGTTTACTTCAGACCTGTGCCTATCTCTTCCATCTGATCACAAGAATTCAAAGCAGGGTTCTTCAGTATTAATGAGCAAAGGGAAATTACTCCATCTAGGCTCTCTCTTTTCCCCTCCCTCCCTCCCTTCTTTCTTCCATCCCTCCTTCTCTTCTTCTTTTGTATTGATTTCACTGATATTGATTTCACTGATTGTCTCTCATGTGCAATCTACCAATAAGCTAAATCTCCAGACAATATTCATTCACCTAGCCTTCATCAGTTATGACTTTCTTGAACAAGGCAACTGATTGCTTTTAGAGCAATGTGGTGGTCAGGGTAGAGTAGACCTGTTTTCATACTGTTGGAAATGGGCTCCTGGGAAGCTGTTATGAATGGCTGGCTGGCAGGGCTAACGTGTGCTTAGGGTACAGCAGACTGCTTCATGTCTTTGATGACTATATTTTTGTTTCACCAGAAGAAGAGGATATGTGTACAGAAAGAGAGAGAGAGAGAGAGAGAGAGAGAGAGAGAGAGAGAGAGAGAGAGAGAGAGCGAGAGCACCAGAGAGAGTAGTTGGACCATTTTAAATCCAAGCAACCCAGAAAGCCTGTATGGCTTCTCTAATTAACCAGTATAAATTGTACAAAGTTGAGTTCCTAACAGGCATTTCCTAGAATTTGAAGGTTACCTGAAGGTTGCCTAATGTCCATTGAAATAGAAGGGTCCCCCCCCCCCGCTATTTTACTCCCCCACCCCTATTAGGACCTGTTCTGTCAAGGAAAAAACCCCTCTATTGTCCAGTACAGGGTATGGGATACATCCTCTTAAATAGTTAGTCAGAGATATCATAGAGACTGCCGCCATCCTATGAAATTATGTAGGCTATTGCCATTGCTCTTGGTTTCCCACTAGGACTTTACTGTAAGACCCCATTACTGTAAGACACACATTGGTCAAATGACAGGGAGAAATGAAGTTGGTACTGAGCAGGAAGCTTCCTCCTTTCTGGCCAGCTCTCATAGCACTGGAAGGTGCTTAGTAGTCTGCTGGGTTAAAAACACACTGATAGTCTTACCAAACTAAGAACCCTGTGTATGTGAATGACGACTGAGATGGCTAACATAGAAACTGATAACCAGCTAAGGTGTCAATAATAAGTGGCTGTTCAGTGTTCAGCCACAGACATACATTTATATCACACTCCTCTCCCAAGGCTCAGGGACAATTGCAGAAAAGGACAAAACAGAATCTGCTGCGGTTTTTGGGACTGCTGTACTCATGCACTCATACAGCTGTGGCTACCTGCACAAGATCAAGCCAGTGAGTACTGTAGCATAGACTGAGAAGGTGTTCATGAGCCCCTATACTAACAGTAACTGTGGGCAGTTGATGGCTTTTCCTGGAGGGACAATCAGTTTTTTTAAGGGTATGACTCCTGATACTTGAATACACTCCAGTGGGTGGCCTCACCTCCATGGGTATGTGGACATCAGAAACTGGAGTCTGTGGGTCATTAAATCTTAAATAGTGAGGACATGGAGTTGTGGGATGTAGGAATGTGAAGGAGATCTGGGATGAATTATAGGGGAGAATTGAAGGTAAATATGTTTGAAATACAATGTGCGAATTTCTCAAATAATGTTTAAAAAGATAAAAACCTTCATACTTCACATGTGGCTTTATGAAGCTTACATTGATGCACTTAGTACAGAATTGCTATGAAATCCCCCGGTAAAGGGCTGCGTTGGCTACCTGGGCCTGTTTCTGATGAGCACATCCCTTCATGGATGCCTTGATTCTCTGAGGAACTCCCTAACCCTCTCTACCCTTCTTCATCTGTTTAATTTAGTTTCTGTGCACTCTGAACCCTTGCCCTGGAAGACATGACATAACACCATCTATTTCTACTTAAACTGTTATCCAGGACATGCTTGAAATGTGCATTATTCATGTTTTATTCATGGGCATTATTGGAGATCAGTGCAAATCAGCTTTATTGGGCACCCTGGAGAGTGCAGCAGAGTCATGTGCACTTATAAATTGGATGGTATCATTTCCTGAAAAGCAGTCTTGCTCTGCCTTCTGGGGGGAAAATAACAGTTTCATGGAACTGCATAGAACAACCACACTTTTGAAAGAGATCACAGAACCATTTCATTTGACATCGGATGCACGTAGCTCAGCAGAACGCTTCATCCATGTTTGATTTACTTGGTTTTGAAATCTTTTCAGACCAAGACTTGGTTCAAAACCTTGTAGAAGTCATAGGAGACTTTCAATTCTCGAAAAATAAAATGAAATCAACTCTGCTAGCCTTCAGTCTGTCTTTCTTAGTGGGTCAACTCATAAAGCTTCTGATACTAGCAACAAGTGGACAGAGTGAAGGACTTGAGCTGGCACAGTGGGAAATTGAGGTAACTGTGGTTCCCTGATGGTCATCTGTCTTTTCCCCAAGGTCTCCATCTCCTTCCCTGGAGAAGGTGATGCATACACAAGGCTGTGGGCATTTACTGTGCCTACTGCTCTTTTGGGGGCTACTTGTGTTAATAAAAACACAGTGGCTCCATCACAGGACTATCTCTGTTGTGAGTGGTCAAGGGGAGAGACTTTTTGGAATTCAGGACCTATTCCATAGCCTCTCTAGCTTATACTGCGCACAAGGGTAGGCTTTTTGTGGTGCTTGGCTAGGACAGGCTCCATGCCAACCTTTGCAGATCCTGAAGTTTTATGGTTTTGGTGCAAGTATTCTTGCATCAGAAGATCATGATGGTAAAGTCAGTTTCTGGAAAGCCTTGGACAGACACATACTGGACTGGCATTTAGCCAGTGCATGCAGGATTTAAAAGACCACTGAAGTCTTTTTTGCTCAAAGAGTCCAAATTGCCATAAAAAACACAGATACTTATGCCATTGGTTGTATAGTTTATATACCCATATGGTAGGTGATTACTTGGTCTTATGTATATTTTAAATGAAGACACATGTATGACTCTTTATAGTAGTATCTCAAATTGTCAGGACCCACTTAACCTCAAGATCTGACTTGTAAATGTATTCACTTAATTGGAAGTTGGTTTATATTTTCTGTGTATCACAGCACTGTGCTGAGCATAGGGGATAAAACAGATGGGAGGTAGATTCTCAATCATGCATGTGTGCATGTGTATATATGTGTGAGAATGATCAGATGGGCATGAGTCTTGTAGGAAATTAGATCTAAAGTCACTGTCAGGTAGATAGGAGAAAGTAAAATCATTATCAGAGGAAACATAAGTTATTAGTCTAATACTGTTGGGGGGCTGCTGGGTATACAAGCCAAGAAGGCTATACACCAGTGTGGTCCTGAAGGATGATGATCACTGTAGGAAGAGGCAGTTTGTTAGTCAAGGCTGAAGTGCTTGGATAAAGGCACAGAGAAGCAAGAGGAGTGAGCTGTTTGGACAAATTGGAAGCAGTTCTGTGCTGAGCAATATGATGGATATAGGAGTTCTGAAAGAAGAGAAGGTTGGAGGAGGATATGGAATTGGAACAGACAGTGCTCAGAGCTTGAAATGTCTTCACAGAGGAGATGGAATTCCTGCACATTTTAAGCAGGACTGTGTGTTGTAACAACAACAACAACAACAAAAAGCAGCACACGAGAGAAAGACACCTTGTGACAGGGTTCAAACAGAGGTTTTTGTTTTTATTAGGGAAAGGTATAAAAAGGGGAAGGGGAGAACAGTCTTGGGACAGGAAGAACAGGAGAGAGGAAAAGGGGGCAGAGAAAGACAGAGAGGTGGAAGAGAGAGAGAAGATGGGAGGTGTGCAGGGCCCTTTTAAAAGGGAATAAAATGAATGTGCACAGGTTGTGCTCTTAGTGACTGCAGCTGATCCTGTCAGAACCCCAAGGGAAGGCCAGTACAAATGCTTGAATACTAACACTGTGCCTATCTGAATGACCACTGTGAAGACAGTGGAGGCTGGATCGGAGTGGAATGAGATGAGAGCTGGGAGGCCAACTACAGTACTGTTACCAGAGTTCAGCTGAGTGAGCACACTCACAGACACTGGCAGAGGTGGGGAGGATGGAGCTCATCATACTATAATTGGAGAGCCAGTCTGCCTGCCCTACAACTGGCTCTCCAATTATAGTATGAGTGATTTAATTGATGGCAGGTTATCTAAAGAGAATGAACCCAAGAAGATTCTCTCAAGAAGTAAAGAAACCCAAGTTAGAAGAACACTTATCACCTCATGGATTAACACATGAACAGACTGAGCTTGTATCAATGGAAATAAATTATTTAAAATGTAAACCAAATAGCCTGTAACTGTGGTTGCCAACTCATGGTTCTATGGAACAGTCAGCCCTTGTTTATCATCAGTCTTAGTTCATGAGGACACAAGGCCCTTGCTTCATAGGACAGTGACCATGAGTCACAACCAAGGTTGAAATATCCCATAATATTCAGTAAAACAGGAGAGTGAACTGTGGCTTCTGAATTTGAATTTATCCTAATGTAGCAAGTTGCCCACTTTGGAAACAAAATGAGGTCATTGATGGATTTAGATTCTTTGAGACAAAATATTCCGGGAAAGCAGAGGAGTAAGGTTTTCTAAGCATTGAGAAAATGTCATCATTTGATGCCTAAAGTTAGCAAATAAAAGTCTTCAATTCTTTCTACTATGGTAAGAATATTAAACTAATTCCTTTTGGATACTATAAAGCATATGGTGATATCAGTTGTAAAATATATTTCTGCAGTGAAATTTAAACAAGATCAGTAAATAACAATCCCCAATCTGATAATTCTAGTCTTAAAGTGTTGTCTCCATGTCAAGGGTAGAGAGCACCCTTTATCATTCTTGAAGTCTCTTTTCTTGCTGTTCTGCACCCCATATCTGTTTGTTCAGACCATTGCCATGGTATCTTGTTTCCTTTGCTGCTCACTCTATTCTATGTGAACCAATATTTTCCAGGGACTGAGAGTAAGGGAGTGGCTGACTCCAAAGGGATAGTGTATGTCTGATGTCTGGGAGTGACAGAACTGTTTGTTTGTTATTTTTTTTTCTTTTTTTCCTGTGCCATTTGTGGTGGCGACAAATATATCACTCTCCACCTTTGTTAGCATTCAAATAACTATGTGCTGAAAAGTGCATTTTACTTTTGCTAAAATACATTTAGAAACTGTACAGCAAATAGAACATTGCCTAATACATCTAGCTGTTTAATAAATGCCATACTCTATGATTAAGAAACAATTTTTAGGTTGTAGAAAATGAGGTGTTTCCTATTTGAACAAACAGTATCTATAGGTTTTGTATGGATATTATACTGTCTCTTTAAAACAATGCTAGGGAAATCCTGGAACCAAAGCACCTAAATGCTAATTCTTTAAATAATTCAAAGTGAAATAAATGTTTTATTCATTTAAAAAGTTCTGAAGTCCAAAGAGATAAACTCCCATTGTGACTATGGGTGCCTTAAAATGCAGCATATAATAACAGAAATATAATACAATTGGAGGGGGCATTAATGCCGAGCCTGGCTTGTGTTGGGCATTGCTGTGTTCATTCATGAGTTCTTATAAGAATTCCATGTGGAAGGCATCACTATCTCCATTTCATAGCGGAAAACGGTGAGACCCAGATGGAAGTGACTTAGAGCATGTAGGGCTATTTAGAGGTCATGAAGGACCTGCTTTGAGTCTGTCTTTCACAGACGATGACTCCCCACAGACACATAGTCCTGGCTGTGCACATGGAAGACTGCCAACAGCCCAATCCACAATTAGAGGGTTACTGCCTAAGCAGCATGCAGCCCTCTCAGGCATGGCCTCTGTCTAGAGCTGGATTGTAACCCCAAGGCTCCTGCCCCATTGGTGACCTCAGTTTTGTCACTGTAGTGAGGAAAATCTCTCCCTTTGCAAAGTCACCAAGGTACTGCCCGAGATCTGAGTCACATCTTTCTCAACTGCAGTGCCAGCACAAAAACAAACAGCCACTTCAGGGCGGTTCTGTCAGGAAGATAAATGCTGTCTCATTGATCCCCTCACCAAGGAGCTTGTCAGACAGCAGCTGCTAGCCCGAAACGCTTTGAAGACTGAGCCCAGGAGTCCAGTCCCAGCCCTTTCTGCTGTCTTGACTAGCAATTCAAACTAGCACAGCATGCTTGAATCCTTGTCACAGTCTAGGATAGAAAGTAAAATGAGTGAACGACAACTTTCCAGGGAGGTCTGCAGCAAGCTGCCAGTACCAGGGTAGAGCATGGCAGACACTGTCGGAAGATTTGCAGTGTAGGCCCAGGATTTTCACAGATCCAAATCCACTCCGAGGGCAAAGGGAAATCTTGAAGATCAAAGGTACCAATAAAAGCAAAGGTGTAAAGTCCACTTGTTGCAGGAAATAGAGCAAGGTAAACTGCTTTATGAATTAGTGTAGACTGTTTTATGAATGTGTGAATGAGTGTGGACTGCCTTATGAATGAGTGTATATATACATGTGTCTACATCAAGCTTTTCCTTCTTGCTGTATCCTCTAACTTCATCCCATCTACTTTGGTACCAGTTATTCCTGCGTCCCTGCATTCTGTCACCTGTTGCTCCCGAGTTCTCAGAGGATTAGATGCAGGCAGTTACCTCAATTTATCATGCACCAGGAAGTGGCACAAAGTCAAGGATAAGATGTGGGTAGAGATGATACTCAGCCTTAGCTTTCACCTTTCACTCTTTGAAGGAGGCTTGTGCAGTGGTTTAACTGTCCACCAGGTGGCACTCATAGTTTAGCTTCCTCTTCATTTCTACTGTGGAGAAAATTGCCCCAGTACCACTGTGGGAGAGCACATAATTTATACTTGCCTCACACTGCACTGATTTCACATATTGTCAAATTTGGGGTTCCTTTGCTGGCATTTATAATTACAACTTACTTTTTCCTCCCTCTGGGATCTTGACAAGTAATAACATAAGAAGATAGGTACAACTTGAACATGGAAGGTCCTTCCAATTCACATACTGATGGTTACTTAAGGGGTAAATTTTAAGCCAGACCTGGTGGCGTATGCCTTTTATCCCCAGGGGTAAGTTCTACTGTTTTATCATGTCCACTTTCCCTTTCGCCTTTTCTTTCCATCCCTTCCCTGTTCCTCTACATGATTAGAAAGATGGGGTCTGCTGATGCTTACAGAATCTAGTATAGGATCAGCTTTCCAGGTTCATTTCATAGTGGCTATGGAATAAGTCAGCCCCACTCCCGCCCTGAAATCTAGAGGTCAAAGTCCAAAGAGCTGGTGATGATTTCTCTTTGAGAGGGACATTGGAATGAGTGTGCGGCTGAGATGTTGACTTGATTTTCTATGGAGAGTTCCTCAGGGAAAGCTATGTGAAGGGCTGAACAGACAAAGGCTGTTGGAATCCTCATAGTGATACTATTGGTTATCATTATTCTAGTCTATCATTATTCTAGCTTACAACCAAGATACAAGAAATTATTCCTCCAAGAATCAAGTTTACCTTGGCAAGGTAAGAAATTTACTCAAGTAGCATACAAGTAATTATTGCTATGTAATTCATGTCAATAACTTTGCTTCAAGGCTCCTGAAGGGTTGTGGGTTGTGAAAGTATTCAGGGAAGGATAGTCTAGGCCAGGCTTTCACCATAAAAAGATGAGAGGTCACGCTGGGCAGCTGTGAAGAATCATGCTGTGGAGGTATGACTATGGGCATATAAAATCACAAAGAGCTGGGGCTCAGCTAGTTGATCCCCTTAATATTAGATAGTTCCTCCTTATACTTCACAAAAGGACCAAATCACAGTAAAATTCTAATTTCTTACTTTATGGAGTGATGGTGTCCCAGAAGCCCAGGGAAATGATTAATCTTTAAAGCAGCATTTATTTCCATTCTTATTAACTACTGAGAGTGACCTCATTCATTCAACACATATTTATGGAGTATGTTCACTGTGCTGGATGTTTTGTGGGAAACTAAGATATATCAGGCAGAATTATTCTCTCTGGAGCCTTTATGCTGGGAAAGAAGACAAGAAATGTGAATATAAGTGTGCTGTCAGGGAGAAAGACAAAGGCTCTAAGGTAAGTACCGAAAAAATACAGGAGTCCAGGGTAAGTACCAAAAATAAATAAATAAATAAATAAATAAATAAATAAATAAATAAATAAATAAAATACTACAGGAGTCCAGGGCAAGAGAAAAATTATTTCCAGCCAGGGTTCAATAGTGCGATGTGTTTATGTAAAGAGACAGAGGAATAAGAAGGGCATTTTTCATGTAGTAAGTGGCAGGTGTGAAATAGGAGGGTGGCAAGAAAAGACCAGGCTGGATTAGAATTCAGGAAACCGAACAGTGGAGGAAGAGTTGAAACACTTGTCCTGGTGGCTGACAGGCCTCTTGAGATCAAGGAGGTCAAGTTCAGAGGATCTTATTTTGAGAAGATGGACAAATGCATTTCAAGAAAGATCTATATTTCAGAAGATGAGCACATAACCTTAACATGTATGATGGGTCTTGCAGGGGGAGAGAAGGAACATGGAGGTGACTTGCTGACTCTGAAATTAATATGGAATTTTTAAGTTGGCATTTATTTATTTATTTATTGCCATCACTACCAAAACTACCACCATCAAACACACATACACACAGAGAAATAAAAGAATCAAATCAATGTAAATTCCCTTTTAGATAAAACCAGGAGATTCTCCCTCTTTCCCTCCCCCTCTCTCTGCATATATATATATATATATATATATATATATACATATATATATATACATATATATGTATATATATATATATGTATATATATATATATATATATATGTAATGTATACTTAAGTTTGATTATTTCTAATTATATGTCTGTATGTGCATCAGGGCATTAGGTATGATCCTGCAGAAGTCAGCGGCTTTCGGTCCCCTTGAGCTGTAGTTACAGGCAGTTACAGCGGCTGGACTTGGATGCTAAAAAGTAGACTCTGGTCCTCTGGAAGAGCAGTAAGTGCTTTTAACTGCTGAGTTGAGCCATCTCCCCAGACCTTAGTGGTTACCCAAAGAAATGATGTGTGAGGAAGTAAAGAGCAGGAAGAGGGCAGCTATTTCAGAAATTTCCAGTTTTTCTCAGAGGTTAGGGATTGACCTAGAAGTGCAGAAACTATATCCTGTAGTTATTTACAGTAGTGGGGTGTGGGAATTGGGTTTCCCTGAGAGGCTGGCTTACATCACAGGGCTGCTTCACACAATGGTTGACAGAACCAACAGAGGCTCCATGAGGAATTGCACCCCTGAACCACAGTTTCTGTTGCAAGGCATTGGCGATTGTGTTGTAGATATCTGCTAGAGATACCACATTAGTGAGGAAGCCTCCTAAAAATAACTGGTCCAGGAATTTAAAGGATGGCCAAGTAAGTAAAAGTTGAACATAAAATAAATCAATACAATGTCCTTAAGAAGAAAAGCAAAAGAGCATTAAAGATTTTCCAACAAATGAATATCTTTCACTGCAGGAATGCTGCAACAATGCACAGTGTTGTGATCAAATATTTCATTATCAGTTGAAAGAAAAAAAACACAGCAAAGGATCATCTCCATCAATAAAAAAAATTACAAAGGAAAATATAAGAACTCAAGGAAGAGATAGCAAGAAAATGTGGGAAGACAAGATAGGAGAGGGCTGGTCACAGAGAAGGAGAATCACCCAACCATCAAAGAAATGAAGAAAAATGTAAGAGGCTCAAAGAGGAGCATATTATGCTTTGGAAAAACATAAAGGAGAAGTTAACAAAACAAATGTACATTAAGAATATGCACTGTTGTCGGGCTGTGGTGGCACAGGCCTTTAATCCCAGCACTCTGGAGGCAGAGGCTAGTGGATCTCTGTGAGTTCCAGGCCAGCCTGGCCAACAGAGCAAGTGCCAGGATAGGCTCCAAAGCTGTACAGAGAAACCCTGTCTCGAAAAACAAAAATAAAAACAAAAAGTATGCACTGTCTTACTGTTTTATATAGGATATTACAGTGTGAAAAGTAAAACCAGTATTTGTACAACTGGTATATTTTGAGGTGAAAACATATAAAATGGAAATGAAATATTTCAAACATGAAATTTAGTAAAATTTTACTTGAATACAAATGACTTACAGAGCTGTGTGAAATGTTTAACCTATGAATAACAAACATTGACTTAGTCTGGTCAACATGGAGGTACTACCAAGTAAGTCTGTAAGATGTAAGGATTTCTCCCATGTTCTCTAAACTGGCAGGCAGAGTTTGAAGCACATTACAATTCGTCTACAGCATAGCTCCATGTTATCCTATAATGACACAACACTCAACACTCAAAGGAAAAAAGACAAATCAATAATTTCATTTGCAGTCAAATACAGTAGCTAGGTAGTAATTTAATGAAAATGCACTAAACTCTTGGGGAAATAGCTCTTTTAAACAAAAGATTTATTTATGTATTTTATGCATAGGGGTCTTTTGTCTGCATGTATATTTGCACATCAGAAGGGGGCATTGAATCCCACCAAGGCCTATAGTTATAGATGGTGTGAGACACCATGTGGGTGCTGGGAACCGAACTCAGGACCTTTAGAAGAGCAACCAGTGCTCTTAACCCGTGAGTACCACCTCCCCCCACTGCACCCCCCAGGCCTGCTCTCAGCCTGAGGGTTTTTTTTTTTTTTTGCTTTTTCTGATGAATCTTCTACAGAATAAATTTGTTGGCCAAAAGATGAATAGGATGATTTCAGCAAGAGTCAGAATCACATGACTCTCACTAGTAGAAACAAAACACAAATTTGCAGATTAAAGCAAAGCATGTTCCTTCTGTTCTGACTGTATAAGAAGCTATAAATAATAACAACTTAGAGGAAATTGGCGAGAATGTAGGCAGCAGAACAGTTCTGCCAAAGAGTCTCCTTAAATATTAACCAGTGGTCATGCTTTAAACCTGACAGTACAGCCAAAATTGGTCAACTTAAACGCAGGAAGGCAAACACTAAAAATGGTCATCCCCCTTCTTTCCCTATCTTCTCTCCTTCTCTTTCCTTTAGTTTCTTCCTCCTTCCCTTCCTCTTTCTCCTTCAGTTCTAGAAACCAAACCAAGGCTGTGAGCTGCTCTTTATCACCACTTTAAACACCCAGCTGAACAACTAGTCAGCCAGCTAAACAGTTACTAGTTACTGCTCAGGGCAGACAAAATGTGTCAATTTTTTCTCCACTTAGAATAAAGAATTCATATTCATATATACTGGTTAAAAAAATAAAGGATATTCAAGAGTTATATACAATTGTAAAAATCCAAATAAAAACACCCCACATACAAAAAAAGTAAGATATAAAAATAAAATTAGAAATAAAACATGCTTCTCATATTAAAGTAAATGAACTTAGTTCCCTTAAAAATCAGAAGAAATTCCCGAGCAGATAAAAAATGTATATTGTAAGAAGTATGGTTTTTCCACCCGCCGCCTGGTCTTGTCCCGACGCCGCATCAGCCCCAAATAACACACAGAGACTCTGTATTTGTTATTATACTGTTGGCCAGTTACTACTTTCTTATCGGCTAGCTCTGTCTTAATTATTAACCCATTTCTGTGTATTTCCACGTGGTCTTACCGAGAGCAGAGGAATGGCGGTTCTGTTCTGTCCAGGCTCTCCATTCTGACTCCTCCTCTCCTCTTCCTATTTCCTCCTTGTCTCCTAGCCCCTCCTATCTTCCTTTCCTATTGGCCAACAGTGCTTTATTATTAACCAGTATGAGAAACATATACAGAATGACATCTCCCATCAGTATATGGTATGTGAACAAAGTAATATAGACAATATTTTTAATAACTGACTAGCCAGGTTATTGATAAAAATACAAATAAGTGACAAGAAATGTGAATAATAAAAACACATTAATTTTTTCACAAGGCAATAAAAATAGAATCTAAGGGCCAGGTTAGATGATAAAAATTGCCTTTTAACTGGCAAGTTAAAAGGGAAAAAAGCTTTTGTAAAACTTTTAGGGTAGGGATTACAAGTCTAAAATTGAATAATTTATTAAATATAATTAAAATGTACTTAGGTTGACATATAAAGTACAAAGAAATAAGGGTCTAAAAGAAAATTCATCATTTTAGACACTTATATGAAGAGAGAGAGAATAAAAGAGCAAATTAGATATCTAACTTAAAATATTAGTACAAAACAACACAAGAAGATGAAGAAAAGCACAGAAAAGAAACTGATATTAATTAAATCTGAATTTAATGGTTTGATTAATTAAGCATGAGCAAACTAAAGGTACATCTAAAAGCAACCATTTTATTAAGAATAATTAGCTAGGTGAGGTTGTGGACCTCTTATTTATAATTCCAGTGTCAGAGAGGCAGAGGCAGGAGAAACTTGTCCGTGACCTTACCTCACCAAGCTAAAATCCCCCAAAGTAAAAACAAACAAACAAAGATATAGGTTCACTTAAATGTAAATGAAGAGGATATACCTGGTTCAGGAAGATAACCAGTTAATCCAACTATATAAGAAAACAATAAAAGGAAATCACTAGAGAACTACAGTGACACTTTAAACATAGTTCCGCTTTTGTTTAGTATTATGCAAATCATTTAAAAATATGGTTTAAGCCAATTGTTTTCTAGGAAAATGTAATTTGACTAGACTGACCACATAGAGAGAAAACATGCAACTAAGCTAATTTAAGCAGAAGAAATGGATAAGCATAGTTGAATCAGTTTTCTTATATAAAGGATTTAACCAAGTCATTACAGAACATTTCAAGACAGAGAATAAAAAGGAACACATCTGTGTTTGTCAACATTGATTCTGAAGTCAGATAAAGATTACAGAGATTTATAAAATTCTAATATCCTAGGTAATCTATAATGATAGCAGCACATTATAAGCCCAGACAAATGAGCAAATTCTCATAGAAACAACAGACTCTAAAAGTATTTTTAAAATTTAATGCTTATTAAATATATCAATCTTCAAGATGGAAGAATACATCTCTATTGGCCCAGAGGTCACATACTTGATGAGGAAAGCATCTTTTCACTTGTCGAAAGTTAGACAGTAGTCTTCTTCTGTAACTCCTATGTGACATGTCATTGGAACTAGTCAATGATGTTAGATAAAATGAAGGCATTAGAAAGCCAAAGGTGCAAAGTAAGTCTACACAAATTTAGGGTTGATATAGTGACTAAGTCAAAGTAGTGAACAGATATAGGCCACAATGAGAAAATTCACAATGATAGGAAAGTGGAAATAGCATCTGGGTTCTCAGTGCTTTCCTAGAGACACACAATCACCAGCTAGAAAATGTAAAGTAGGAAATCACACATGTACAAGGGCTAGGACAAAAGTGAACTATGAAAATAATAAAATTATATGACCAAAAGAAGAAATATTAAAACAATGCTAGGAGACACAAGATAATAACTGAACAACTGAAAAGAAATACAGTAGTATGTTAATTATATTTGTGCTGTCTGAAATTAAAATTGAATATAATAATATATAAAACTTGATTAGCTTCTTGATTACATAACTTCTGGTTCACACCTCTTGCTGGAGGATGGCTATCTGTGTGGTTTAGGGATCCAGATTCCTACCCTTTTACTTTCTTCACTGCTTAAATTTTACTGTCCTTATAAATGAATTTGTCTGGAATGTTAATCAATGTATCTGCTTACAATTAGTTGGTAAGAATTCTAGTTGGCTGGAAGGGTAGTTACAGTATGTGAACCCAGTGGACATCCCTTTCTAGAAATGACCTCAGAATTATTTTAGTGGAAAATGAACCAATTTTGTGGCATACAAAATTGTTAAGTAGATTCCATGTTATGGAATATTGATTCCTAGTAATTTCTAGATTTAATTATAATTTTAAAATTACAAGTGTTGCTCAAATAAACAATTTATTTTAAAACATCCTATGTAAAATGGAGGAATAAAAAGCACCAGCCAAATTCTGAAAAATTGGAAGTTAAATATAATTAGCATTAAAATGTTATCATTTGGGGGCTGAGGACTGAGATGGACTCCCATGGCCTAGTACATGTTAGCTAGCAGTCTATTAACTGACGTATAATTTCATACCCCAAAACTGTTAGTAAATTACAATGATTCAAACAGGAGTAACAATGTGTGTGTGTGTGTGTGTGTGTGTGTGTGTGTGTGCGTGTGTGCACAAGCATGTGCATGAGCACGTGTGTGTATGAACCAAAGGAGAATAAATGAAAATCTATAAAGAATTTGAGGTAAAAATGAATAAATGTAAGCTATAATTAATAAGTATAGGAAATGATAGATTACCAAGAAAAATTCTGAATAGATTAGAGATGTAAGGGTATAAAATAACTCAATAAAGTATAAACATTTAACATAGAAGCATTTAAAATCATAGTTTGTAAGTAAAAATATCTTAGTATTTTAATTAAAAATTTGTGAGGTCATAAAAATGGCTCATTCATTGGTATAAAGAAAAAAATTTAAAAAGGACTCCATGGCATTTTTGGTCTTCTAGAGCATTGCATTTTGACTTGAGTCTTTAGAAATTATTCATTTAAAATACGGTAATAATATAAAATGCCAATCAGCACATCCATGAATGAGCGGCCAATTACAATTAGTAACAGACTATCTCTGGTGAGCAGCTCATCCCTGACTGTAAGAGCAGAGAGGTAAAGGCATTTTTGAAGTTCAACATCAATCTTAAGGACATTTAGTATAAAATATACACTTGTATTATTGAAATTTGAGAAAGCATCGTACATGCTATCTTGAATCTAAGATGATTAACCATCTAACAATGGATCATTGACAGCATTGTTATGATTCCAAATGATTGTTGTCATTTGCATATCTGTAATTGAAAGGTTAATTAATTATATTAGTAATCATAGAGAAGTGTATTAGTAATTATTTTATCATTCTTCTAAAAGATTCAGAATACTTGTCACAGATATTTGCTAGATACTATTATGTGTATTTAGTAAAACAGATTCAATTTTTAGTGACTATCTATTAATGTGGACATATAACCACATTTATGCACATGTGTAGCTTTCTTTATCAAAGTCTGGAAAGAGCTTACAATGTCTCTAGCAAGGAAAATAAATAAGATCACATTAATGAATCAGACTTCTGTTTTTAGTTCTGTTGTGAAGATAATTGCTTGTTACTATAAATAACAGCATGTTTGCCTTGGTTACAATTTTCAGTATGGGGAAATATTAACTGTCTATATCTTTTCTGGGAAGTGCAGGCTCAGTTAATTTGCTTCGGAATAAATCTAGCATAGAATCACTTAATATCAAATACTGATTACTTCAGTGGTTACAAAGACTTTGTTTAATCCAAATAAACAGCAAACATTAATCAAGCAGTGCAATGGTCCAAGCCATTGTCTATTTTCCAGAGCCACATTTAGGAGAATGACAGAAGACAAGTTCATCCCCAAACCTCTCAGCACTACTGTTATTTTGTGAGAGAGTATCACCATGTCTGTTGACTAGGCTGACCTGGAACTTGGAATTCTCCTGCCTCAGCCTCCTGAGTGCTGGGTTGAAGATGTGTGCACTCATGCTTGGTTCCAGATGTCTTCTGCTTTTCAGGGTAATATATTTGTTTCAGATAAATTACATTTTTTGAAATTTATTTTGAAGTGAACAATGTGCTCAAAGAGAGAGAGAGAGAGAGAGAGAGAGAGAGAGAGAGAGAGAGAGAGAGAGAGAGAGAGAGAGAGAGAATACCAGTTCCTAACAGAATCACTTGCTCGGTCATTAATAAAAGTGTGATTAATCTCCTTCTGCCACAGATTCTTAATGCTATTTTTGTCCTTCCAAGTGATCTGTATGAAATACTAATTATACATATGAATGATATGAATACATAGCCAACTGGTATAGTATCTATTCCTGATAATACAGATCTTCTAAAAGGGATTTATCAATAATGATCTTACAATGGAAGCATCCCAAAAGAATATAAAAATCCTTCTAAACACAATATTCTGGACAGTTCTCCATTTTTTTTAAATGTGAGAACTCAAAGCAATTTATTCTGAGTATGACAGCTTCCTCATCACCCTCACTTGGGCTTGTGGCTTCCTGGTCTGTTGACTTGGCCTCCTGCTAAAGAGTTAAACCCATTGGCATGTCTGTCACATTCCTGTCTAACGGTCCCCTAAGCAAGCCACCAATCTTCCTTGCTCTGGATGACAGTTAATGAACTGTGAAAGTCTTGAACCAATATTTCTGCTTCAACTGTGAGCTTGCAGAAGGCAAGTTTGTTTTTCACCCTTGCAAAGGACCAAGTGTATTTCTTAGCCAGACAAGGATGATTTGTTTTCCTGTGCTTCCCATCAGTTCTGAGGACATCTCCCATGCTTGGGAATTTGACTGTGAGAATCACAAGCTTCTCATCATCACCAGAATGTCTTCACGTGCCTGGGTATTTTATTTGCTGAACTATACTGCAAATACATCTAATGAATTGACTTTGAGCATGCCACTTACCTTGTGGAGCTTTAAAAGGGGAGTATCAGTATTTGGTGCTACTTCCTAAGAACAATCCCCTAGAAAATCAAAAGAAACAGTTACTGTGTGATTATTGAAAGAGCATTTAACATCATCTGATGAGACATTATAATAATAATCAAAATCTATATCTACATGTATGTACATATTTACACACACACACACACACACACACACACACACATATATATATATATATATATATATATATATATATATATATATATACTTAGATACACATATTCTTTTACCCACTAAGCAGGTTCTACGAGGTATAATTGTTTTTGAAGAATAGCAAAATGAAACATAATTGGAACAATAAAGCTGCTACTTGGAAGCAAGAGGAACAATCCATTTTATGCAGTTATTGCATATTAAGGAGTCATTGTTATAATGCATGCCTCTAGTCATATGTTGCCTCAAATATCCAGTGTAATACCTTTGTGAATTCTAATGTTCTTCTAAGGTATGGTTTCATTTTGGTTCTGTTTCATATTTACCAAAACAGGACCATTAGAAATGCTGTGTTTTATTCCACTTCTCATTTATCTTTCTACAGTTCCACTCCTTTCTCTTTCTCCATTTTCTACTTGGTTTCAGTTCTTGCCATTTGCAATTGGAGTCGGGCAGTGCAATAGTTTTGACTCAAGGGTCCAAGCTGATCATCAATATATATTTTTAGCTGATGATTTTTTTTAGGGACCTAATACTTTCTTTATGAAATTTATTCAGGCATTTTTGGATGTTATCCTAGAGACTATGTTCAGCATAAATTTGTCTAGACGTTATTGCCAGACCAAATCATAGCTGTCAGCTGGAGTAGAACATGGCCCGCCACCAGACAGGATGGTGCATAAAAACTGAACAGTCTGAAAGAGTTTCCCTTTTGGTGGGATGTTTGTCCTGATTACTGGATCTGTCTTTAAAATGTGATATCAATTAGGCTTTCACCATGGTCTATCTTTTCTTTCAAAATTCATCTATTAAAAAACAACAACATAGTCTTTAATTTCCATGTGTTTGCTTAAGATTTGTGTGTGTTTGTGTGGATACATGTATGCGTGCATGAGAAAGGGTGTGCATATAGAAGCTAAAGGTCAACCTCAGTCCCTCCTGCCTTTTCGTTTTTCTTAGAATCTCACTGAGTCTCGGTCATCAATGGTCAGGCTTCAGGGATCTTCATCACCAGTGCTGGGATTATAGATGCAGGCCGCAGCACCAACCATCAAGTTTTTCATGCTTGCACAAGCCCTTTTCTAACTTTGCCTTCTCCCCAGATCACTTAGTTTTTACCTTCTGTTCTTCATGTCCTTTGGAATGCCATTGCTGTGTCCCATTGCATTTACTTACTGTGTCTTCTTTTGAAGACATTTGTTTTTCTCATGATTAGATTATGGTTGTGAGTATTGGGGAAGAGCTCAGAGAAAACAGAATCAGCTCCATCATGTTCTCCTTCAGTATTGCATCTTGTAGCAAGAGAACATGATGTCAGTCAGCCTTCAACACCTGGCCAAGGTGGTGTTGGTCAGGCTTCTCTGCTGTAAGTTACTCTTCTCTTTCATAACATAGCCCTTGAAGGATTTTTGCCACACATAGCTTCCATTAAAGCAGGGGTGAGGAGTGATGTGCTAGCTACCTACTTGAGATGGAGGATTTATATAAGCTACTTGAACTTCTTCACAGAATTTTTGTTTCTTGTCTTTACTATCCCAACAATTTACTTACAAAATTGCTTAAATTAGTAGGGACTTGTGGCTACTGATTTTACACTTTGGGTTATAGCTCAAAACTTTAGTGCTCAAATTGTAGCCCAGTTTTGACTGCTGGGAGCTAGCTCTGCAGAGGCTCTTATTAACAGATCCCATCACTAGGAGCACCTCTCTGTCTCTCTCCCTCCCTCTTCCTCTTTTACTCCTTCCTTCCTTCCTTCCTTCCGCCTTTCTTCTCTCCCCTTCCCTTACTCCCTCCTCCCCTCTTCTCCCTCTCTTGCTCCTCCCCATCATTCCTCTACCTCTTATTCTTTTGCCCTTTTCTCTCCCCAACTTGGCTGTAAAAGATGTTCCAACTTTTTATGTTTTATTCTCTACTCCTAAAATCAACTGTTTTTCTGAGGATCTCTGGTTTCTTACATGGGCCCATGAGAGTGGGTCTGGTTTGGAAGAACTCAGTGTTCATGCTTGTATTTTAGTGTTCCAGAAGACTGAGGCCTGGGTTTGATGCATTCAGCATCTCACATTCTCATTGTGGCTCTAAAGTGTTTTCTCTTGCAGTCTGCCAAAGCCACAAGAAAACAAAGCAAAGCTTTGAGAAACATCATCTACTCCACTTGTTAATCTGATATCTCCTCTGTTCTCCTCCCCATTCCCCCTCCTCTTCTCATCTCTCCCTTCTTAATTCTTGTTGCTAGAAAGAGAAAACAGGAGAAGATCTGGGTATAATTACAGCAAGTTATCTGTGACTGACAATGATTAAGATGTGTGATGGACTTGTGCTTATTAGAAACCATTAGGAAATGAAGGTTGGTATTGTGGTAAAACCAGCTAATAGATCCAATTCAAAATAATGGCTATACTAGTGTGGGTGACAACATTTGCAACCCTGTCCCCTCCACACACATCAGTGTCAGTGGTTTACTTGTAATTATTTAATATCAATTTATTTTTAAAACATATTTCTTCATTTGCTTCTGGTCTCTGAGTGATGTTCCAGACATGGGCTCATGATGTTGAAGTGAGGAAAAAGAATTCTTTTCAGAAAAAAAAAATAAGTCCATACAACATCCTATCATTGTGACATTTCAAATTTATAGTATTCCATGACTTTTTCCATAATTTTAATAACTGTCAGTCAACCAAATCAGAAAATATTTAATGGAAAGTTTTAGAAATAAATAACTGCTAATTTTTAAGTTGTACACATGCAGAATAGCATGAGAAAAAATTTCTTCCCAGAACTTGAGGACACCTATGGCTTATACATTAGGCAGTGCCATGTGATTTTTGGAACATAATAAAACATGATACTTCACTGGAGAAAAGCAGCAGCTGAAACCAAATAACTTCAGGTTTGGTTCAGCCATAAACTTTTGAGGGTCACAGGAGGACTGATAATGCTATATATTCCTAGTATGTTTGAAACATACTGCTATTATACATGATAGTGTTCAAAATATGCCACATTGTGATTTAAAACCCAGTAAGGGAGACCCTGCAACCAGATCCGTGACTTCCCTCAAAAGTCACCCTTCCTTTATAATTGTGGGCTTCCTCCTGCCACATAGCTGGTGAGGGAGAGGGTATTCTCTGCCTGCTGGGTACAGATGAGCCTGAGCTAAGGGGTAGGCTTTTATTTTCAAGTTTTTCAATTATTTGTTACTCCTACCTTCTCTATAGGACAGTGTAGTTAGTAGAGGCAGTGGTAGAATTCTAGGGGTGGGTCTTTATTCAGGAACATATGTACTAGGAAATAACATTCCCCTCAAGAGGCTTTTTATGGATATGAGACTCAAAACCTGGGAAACAGAAATCCACTTATATACTCCTGGATATATACCCAGAGGAAACTAATTAGCATATGACAGAGGCATCCATGTTTGATGGGATACTGTTAACAATAACCAAGATAAAGAATTGCCACCACATCACACATGGCTTGGGTCTGGAAACCCTGGCTAGGATATTGAGGGAATGAAGAAAGGACAGAGACACACACACATACAGTGAAGCTGTGATTAGGTGGGTTTCTCTGCCTCCACAGCTTGGAACCTCAGCATGTTTACCATGTACAGCACAGAGGGAGGGGATCACTAGTCTTAGTAGGAGATTGCTATAGGTGAGCAGTCTCAGGCTATAAACATCTAGGAGGAGGAAGCTGCAGATGATAATCTTTGCACATAAAATCTCATTCTCAGATTCCTGAAGAAAGATTTGCTATCCCTTTTGAGCCTTGCCCATATGGGTAATGACTTTGCCAATTTACCATGGGCCAATTGGTCTCAGAGTCACAGACAAGCTGTGCTCATGCCAAAATACACAGTCACTCAAGAGTTCATTCACTCAAGGCTTCCTCTGCTTCCTAAGGAGAACTAGCCTAGATGTCCCTCAACATTTTCATGGATTAAAAACTGTCATGTATATGTATATGATGAGGTTTTATTCAACTGTAGAGAAGAATAAAATTATGCCATTTGTAGGGAAATTAGAGAATTAAGGATCTTTATGTGAAGCAAAATAAGCCACAGTTAGACAAATATTAAATGTTTTCTCTCACATGTAAAAATCTAGTTTATATTTATATAAGAAATGGAGCAATTTGTTGGGGAGAAATTAGATCATGGGGATGAGGACTATTAGGGGTGAATATAAACCATGTGATGACATATACATGCATAGTAATGTCAAATTAAGCCCTTATTTTGTAGTCAGTATGATCACACGCTCATACACAAAGCAGGTTCACACATGGTAAAAATTTCTGAAATCTCAGCAGTACAGGCCACCTGTGTTTAAGTGCATTTGCACTGCCCAATGAGATAGGATTGTTCTGTGAACTCAGTGAGGCAGTGTGTATGGAAGCCCAGTGTATGATAAGATTGGAATGAAAACCCTCTAAGATGGAGTTATGGAGACGAAGGATTATACAGTATTTCTAGTTCTGATTTTAGTTTCACTTAGAAGAAAACCAAACCAAATCAGAGAACTGAAGCAGATATCTGAATGTTATAGTTGGGTTCTGGATATGCACTCTCTCTGTACCACATCTTCATGTGGTAGCTCCTGAGTCATGGGAAAAGAGCTCCAGCCCCACAAAAATCCTGTCTTGTCCAGGCTTCAAAATCCTCTTGAATCTTGCAGGTGACTGTGATATGATATGGTTCTCTTGCAAAGAACATGCTGTATTGATCTGTTTGGGAGCTTTCTTCTCAGTGAGGTGGGCTGGGATAGTTTGGGATGCTGTGTATAAAGGGAAAATCAACCTTGGGAAAAATCACCCAGTTCTCCTCATCCTCAAGGACCCAGTATTCTCCAGGGTGGTTGACAAGGCTTCCTCTGCTTGTGTTCCTCTGCTGGTGTTTTCTAAAATGCATTCCTTAGATTTTTTCAGTTAGTTAGTTGGATATTCCACACATTAAAAGTACCCATTTTTGACTAGTTTGAGAAATGCTCCTCATCCAGTCTCCTGCTTGGGAATTTTTAATACCCATTCAATACCAATACCAATACCAAAAGGAAGAAAGCTTCCACCCCCTTTTTTATTTGGCTTATAAGTCCAGATACATTATATGGGGAAGTAAAGGAAGGAACTCACACATCTAGTCACATCACTCACTTCAAAAAACAAATGAATGCACTCACACTGTCTTCTTGCTTGCTTTGAGCCACTTGTATAGTTCAAGATCCGCTGCCAAGGTAATGGAATCACTCATAGTGGGCTGGGTCTCCCTACAGTAATTAACAATCATGCCCACTACCCTCCCCCCCCCATGCACACAGGCTAACCTGATCTAAATGATACCTCACCAAATCTCATTTCTGAATGGTTTTAGTTTCCGTGACATTAACAGTTAAAATCAAATCACACAATAATCAGGAAAGATGGAATTTGAACTTGGGCTACCTAACTCCCAAATCCTTAATGCTCCTCAATTTCTTTTCTATTAACTTTTGTACTACAGAGTCTACTGAAGGTCCCTTGCGCTGTCTTGTTGATATACCTACCGTTAGATGGAACATACTGTGTCTGTCCCTTTTGGGTGTTTTTGTCACTCTTAGTAAAGTGTGTGTGGATGATCTTGGCTATACTCTCTGCCAAGGAAAGTCATTCTTGAGAGAATCACCAAGATGGCACCCACACAGATCTCAGATACTCAGGAAAACAGCAGTTGTTCCTCCAACTCCTTGTCTTCATCTCTATGACATAAACAGAGCTTTTATCTTTCCCTTCACATCACAAAGGCAGAAAATTGGACAGAAAAAAGCCACTGATATATAGAAACTAGCTGAAACAAACAAACAAGAAAACATTTGTAAGATCACTAGGGTGGAGGGCTGTGGAAGCTTTTGTGTGGGAAATGTATCTGAATAACTTGGCCTATATCCTGATATATCCTTGGATAGTTCAACTCCTCATTGGGGTTGTTAGGATTAGAGTATCTAGAACCCAGATGAGATAGGCAATTTCCAGAGTCCTTATGGCTGCTCCAGAGGATCAACTATTGGGCAATGATGAGGGTGTGCTACAAACAATGATCCATCAGACAAAGAGAAGGGAAGTCATTACCAGTGGCACTGGGTTACCCAGATGGCTTGTTGCAGACAGATCCCAGTCCACTCTTGAAATTTCTCTCATTCAAAAGTCTGCATGGGGAACAGCAATGCTGCATTTCTAACTTATTATAGTTGATACCCAACTGCTGAGAATGACCCAGCTGGAGGGTTCTGGAGATGCTCTAGTGAAATGGTGAGGAATGCCCTGCTTTTGGGGTAGAGTTTGCAAAAGCTCTTCTAAAGACAGTTGCTACCAGGCCACTTCTGTGCCTAAAATTGGGTCTAACTGCAGCTTTTCAGGCCTTGGGCTCCACACCACTAAGTTTCCTAAGCTAACTTGGACACCAGGAGTCTTCGTAACAGGGAGCTTTCCTTTTCTAGATGCTGTCTTTCCAAATTTGGGTGGTCACCTGCCAGTGTACCTCCACTTCAGTATGGTATCTTCAGAGTCTTCTTTACTCTTCCTTTCTAGGAGCCACTGACTGACATAAACTCAGGGACATTCTTTGTTAGTTGTCTCCACCTTGGTCAGTTACTCTTTAGGAGTATGTACCACTTTCAAGAGGAGTTTAAGCTGGATGGAAGGCATGTGATTAAGCCTCAAGTCCCTACCAAAGACAAGGCCCAAAAGTTCACAAGGGTTATTCACCAACTCTAGAGTTGGCTTCCTGTGTTGGGTTCTTTTCACAGCCTCTCCTTTTGCCTCAGTCTCTCCATCAGGAAAATGGCACCAGCCTGGGTGCTTGAATTATATACTGATGTCACTGGAATGATGATGTTCATGAAGGAATATGCTAGTTAATACTCATATTACATTATTGTTCCCTGTACTGTGCTTTACAAAAAAAAACATATGTCAGTGGGGTTTGGGAGCAGACAGGAGGCCTGAGGAGAGATAGGCCTGAATGGAACAGGCAGAATGGGAAATCGGCAGCCTTACCAGTCATAGAATTCCTAATTTACAGATTATTGTTCAGTGTATTGTTTTTCAGATATAATTTAGCACAGACAGCCTGAAAATAAAATGAAGAAAGAAACAACTGCGGGAATATCCTTCCTTTCCTAGTGTGGAATTGATGACTTGCACCAGTGTCTCAAAGGCTTGGGAATAAGAGGGCAGGGGATGGATGTTGATGGGCTCATTTGCATATCTGCAGTCACATCTCTATTGTTTGAGTACAACCCATGGAGGAGCAGGTGCTGGCTGTCATTGTGTTCTTGCTCCTGTGTACGTACAGGGAAATAAAATGATACACATCTGACAATTGCCTTGTGAGCGCTGAACATAAAGATTCCAGTCTGTCTCTAAATGCTGTCAGGGAAGGTAGCATTATTTCCATTTTCCAGCAGAAGCCACAGGAGTTTCTAGAAGCTGTGGAACTGACACCACTGGTGAACTGCAGAATGGGGGACCTGGGGGCTGCTAGGCTCTTTGTTTATGCCCTTATGCCAAAGCGCATTTCCCCTTTTCTAGGCTCCTCGAATTGTCTTAACTCCCAAGTGGCTTCAGGTTCTATCACTATACTGGCAACCTTTAGAACACCTCAAATTTCATTTTCCTTCTCATTGCCTCCTCCTCTTCTCTGGAGACTCTATTATAAATTGCAAATGTATTCTGTTTGTGCTTAACCTATTGAGGGTGTTTCATATTGTTGATGACGAGAAATCGTGTGAAGAAGGAGTTGGAGAGTAAAATCATAGAGGAGTGGGGAGGGCAGAATATAAGACGGAGAATCTCTTGACTTCTGTAAGGAAAGGAGAAGTTGGATCTAAGCAGAGATATACATTGGAATGTGTGAAGAAAGAAGCTGGGCAGTTCATGCCTCATGACTTCTATTTTCTTTGCACAATTAGAGGCACTATTTCATGTGGCCTCTCCCCATGAGTTTCACTTTGAGAGTGTCTGTAGCCTGTGCCAGCATTGTGGGTAAGACAAAAACCTTTTGAAGGCTCCTTCACACTTCTTGGAAGGGAGGCCCTGGCTGAAACTGCTGAAACTGCTGAAACTGGCAATTACTGGTGTTAGCAACAAACATCCTCAGAGGAGGAAGCTCTTGCCATTCCTTGAAGTATCTCCAGAGAGACAGAAGTTTGATTTCAAAAGATCACAGAGGACTATGAGTTTACCAGACACTACCAGAAAGAGAGATGGGAACAGCTAGATGATTAATGATTTTCCTTTTAAAAAGCAACTTAAAAAAAGAATCAAGATTTTTGAATAATTAGAAGTCTTTCTAATATGCATTGAATTCTCACGTTGTCTTGAAAGGACACTGGGCATAATTAAGCCCTTTTTTGTTTTGGGTCTAGCAGTAGACTCAAATGGTCTTGTATTCATTAAAATTCACACAGATATTGGTAAGGAGTCTGGGTACTAAAGAGTCAGTATTCCTGAGGGCTCTATTAATTGGCATAGGTAGGAAGTATCATTTGGACTCTTGTGTCTGTTTTCTGTCTGCTGTTAAGCATGCTCCATGTGGTCTTTACAGAAATCAATAGTGATACACATTGATATGATCTTTAATAGTAAGATATTTTTATAGTTAAGTGCCACCTTCCTTAAAAGTGGTGTGAGTTTTACTACTTTTCCTTTCTTTAAGGAGATTTACAGTGGACTCAGCCTGAGAGATTGTTTATAGATATGCTTGTTGACTGGGCAACATTAACTGCTTAAATTTTTTTTGTATCAACAAGTCAAAGCCACCATTTTCTTCAAGTACCACTAGGGCTCCATGCCAGAGATGAATTTTGTCATCAGTTCTTTCAGCTGAACTTTAAATTAGTGTTCCACATATGGATTAAATTGAACTTTAATAAGTCAGTTATGACACAATAAGTAAAAACAACATGATCCTGAAATCATATTTACTGAAGATTAACCACCACAGAAATACAAATCTATTCTGTAGGACCCCTGATAAATATTCTTATAACATAGACTCTTGTGTAAACATTGCCTATTACTTCAAGTAAATGCATATCTTCAGCTTCACTTGTTATTCTCTCTTGTAAATAAACAGAGCTATTTACAGCAACTAATCCATTTTGGTTTTATCAATCAGTTCTGTGAAATTGAGGGTAAAGAAAAACAATGGTCAATCTAAATGTAAAAGAGACATTCTCAGTCAGTAAGGCTGGGACATGTGTTGTAGAATATTATTTTAAGATATAGTACTTTTGCTTATGCTGTGGAACATTTGTTTTAATGATGCAAAGGAGTGTTGCATTCTCTTATGTTGCATTTACTTAACTGTGAATTGTGATACTTTGCATGTCTAAAATACCTGGTTGGTCTAATAAAGATTCAGATGATCAATATCTTGGCAGGAAGGGATAGGTGGGGTTGGCAGGCAGAGATAATAAATAAGACAAATCTGGGAGGAGAGGGGAAGGAATAAGGAAAGAAGAAAGATATCAGGGGCTAGCCATTCAACTACACAGAAAGCCACAGAGTAAGAAATAATGGAAGATATACAGAAATAGAAAAGGTTAAAGCCCAGAGGCAAAAGATATATGGGATAATTTAAGTTAAGAAAAGCTGGCAAGAAATAAGCAAAGCTAAAGCCGGGCATTTAAGAAAAAGTCTCTGTGTGTATTTGCTTGGGAACAGGGTGGCAGCCACCCCCAAAAGCCCAAAGTGTAAAAAACAAACAACTACAGACCTGAGAATTTGCATTTCAGACATGTTTCTGGATGATGCTGTTCGTGTAGGAACCTTACTAAGGGAAGCCTTGATATTAACAATTACATTATTGAAGAGTAAAGATAGGCTTTGTGGTCTTTACTGTCTAGTCATTGCTAAAATTTGCAGTAACAAGTTAGAGATGGTCACAGATCTGAACTACTTCTGTGACAGCTTGACAAGTAGGAGGAAGGGGAAGCAATACATTAGCAGGACTGCAGAACTCTCTACTGGTCCTAGCTTTCATATTGTGGATAAGCCCAAACACAGAGGTCCACACAGAAAAGAGCTGAAGTTTCTAAAGAGAGGCCTTGAGAAAGGTCTAAGGCAATGATACGGAACAATTTGCCAGCCATGGGAGAATCCAGCCTGGAAGTTGAGCTTCTCCAGATTGCATAAAGCTACAGAAGGAGCCATCCTTGTTTAGTTCTGCTTAACTTGCAAACAGATGATAAACACTGTTGTTTTATGAACTGCTATTCTTGTTCATCTTAAATGTCAACTTGATATAGCCTAGGACCACTTAGAGAGTTTCAACTGATGCATATCTAAATCAGATTTGCCTGAGATTTTTTTTTTGCTAATTGACCTAGCCCACTGTGGGTAGCACCATTTCTTAGACAGGATTCTGGACTGTATAAGAATAAAGAAAGCTAAAGGAAAAGAGCAAATGGACATGATGGATGCATTGGTCTCTCTCTGCTCTTAACTTTGGATGTGATGTGATTAGTGCTTGAGTTCCCACTTTAGTTTTTTTTGAAATGATGGACTATAAACTAGAATTATAAGCCAAATGAACTCTCTTTCTCCATAATATTGATTTTTAGTTATGGTATTTGTCACAGCAACAGAAGTTAAAACACCAAATGACTTATTTTGGAGCATAGATAATCATAACTTCTTTCTTAAAAGTCTAAGTCAGGTATAGATTTTGGATTTTACCTTTATGAATATGTGTTGTAACAACAACAACAGCAGCAGCAGCAAATTCTTATGTATGATTGTAAATGGGCAAATGTTTCTTTCCAAATACAGTTTCTCTTTTTCCCATCCTACCATGACTGTATGTGAACCATGACTTTATGTGAACATGAATATTTTTATGTTCTTTTTAAATTTCAATTAGAAACAATCTTATTTTACATATTAACCCCAGTTCCCTCTCCCTCCCATCTTACCATGGTCCCCGCCGATCCCTCATCTCATCCCCCCTTCTTCTTCCCAGGGAGGGTGAGGCCTTCCAAAACCTTGGGCTCCCTTTCTTGTTCTACTGCTTTGTTAACCCCAGATGTTATAAATGGAATCATATAAAATGTATCACACTGAGACTGACATATTTTGGTGATTTTGTTTATTTGAGAATTTTTTTTCTGTTTTTATTTATTCTGTTGAGTAAAATTCCATTGTGTAGTAAAGTATAGATTATTCATGAATTCTCATACATTTGGTTATTTAAAAATTTAGAGGCTAAGGCTACAATAAATATTTACACAAAATTTTATATAAAAATAAGATTTTGTCATTTATCTCCCCTAGGAATGAAGTTACTTGATTAGATGATAAATGCATTGTTAACCTTATAGGATATGTCTAGTTGTCCAGCATAGCTATAGCTGACTCAATTTAGAGTCTGTGCTCCACAATCTTGTCATTATTTGTGATTATCTGTAATTTTCCCCTAAGCTTCAGCTATTCAATTTAAGGCATGTTTGTATCTTATTATGTTTTTACTTCTTTTCATTAATTACAAATGATTTTGAATATCATTTAAGTTTTTTTGTCATTTGTATATTCTTGGTGGTCTATTCAAATCCTTTGCTCCATCTCTACTGGGATATTTATTTTTTTCTATTGAGTTTTAACAATTTTTGATATATCTTTTTTAGAAATGTGCCTTGAAATAATTTTAGGAGCAATTTGAAGGCTGAACATATTATGTGTCCTCCAATAGAAGCTCACTACCTAGTTCCAATTTTCCCTACTGTTTCATTGCCTTGTCCATATCTTAATGCTTATCTCCAAGAAGCCAACTCTCTTCTTCTGATCCCTATGGGATAAAATTTTCATTTAGCCTGAAGCTAGGGAAATAAAGCCCCATAAATGTTATGTAAAGTGGTTTTAGGAGTCTAGAGAAAAAGGTCTATAAATAAATGGATAAGCTGTAGGCTCCTGGGTCAACTGGGAAGTGACTGGATGAACTGACATCTGTTTGTAGATATCACTTCATATATATTATATATTATAAACCATTTACCCAATTTGTAGTAACAAGTGGGCTTGAATATCACAACAGTAGCTTTCAATTTGTCTCCCATAATGTCATCACATAGAAATTTTTATAACACTGAAGTGAAATTTTTTTATCCTATTGGTTTATCTTCAGTTATTGTTATTTTAATAACCTTATATGTCACCTTTACCTCTATTCATTTATAAAGATATTAATGATATAGGGTAAATGTGAGTCATAAGCAAGGCTTATTTGTGAAAAGTAAGTGCTCCTTTGCTCCTCACTTCTCCCCTTCTCTCCTTTCTATCTCTACTAATGATTGTGTAATACTCTATCTAATACAGCCTTTGAAATGTGCTGTTGTCAGTGGTCCAAACAACAGGTCCCAATGCTTAAGAGTATTATTTGTTTGTTTGTTTTTGCAACAGTATTCAGTTTATCCAGTTGTAATGGTGTTTTCATATATAAGTAGTCAATAGCCATCCCTCAACAAAACTGGCACTGGAAAAGAAGTGTGCCTGTTACCAAGTGCTGGTGTGTCTGCTAGAGCCTGGGGATGCTGAAGGCTACCCATTCCTGTAATTTTTCCCATAGCTCGACTCTTTATGTAACTGGACCCCTTTTCTCTTGTGTTTCTTTGGCCAGAGTATGCCTCTTAACTGAGACTGACTGGTGAAACAACATGCCACCTAGCTCTCATCTGCCCCCTCTCTCAAGGTTCGTTCTTGGATCTCATTCCCTAAATACTTTATTGAGTCTTGCTTTCAAATGAACAAGCCTCCTTTACTCATATGTTCCTGCCACTTCATCTCCACACTCAGACAGGTAATTGGGTCCCGTTCCCTACATGATCTCTGATACTTTTGCAAGGTAGGATCCACACAGTTTTTGACCATTTACTTTTTTTGTATGGATAACTGATGTTGCTTTGGCTCTTCAAAACTTTGCTAAAGCAAACCACTTGCCATTTAAATAAGAAGGGATTTATTTACCTAATCAAAAGGGTAAAACTTTTCTACAGGAATACTCTATGTATCAGCAAAAGTGTCATCCTAGCTAGGGTGGAATCAGTTACCAGCTTCTACAGATTGCTCCTTCTTGTGTAACTGCTGAATATTATATTGTGCAGAATGTAACCCAAAGTCTGTTCTCAGCTACTTTTGCATTCCTCCTGAGACGACCTTTGCTGCTTCAGCCAATGTTTCTTGAAAGATGATTTTATGGCTTTAACACCTTCAAATTTCACTTACTTAGTCAATGGTCCAAATAGTTCTCTAACCATTCAAAAGCAAGGTTAGATATTAGTTTTATTTCATCTATCAATTGTAATTCTAATCTTGGATTTTGGCAAGCATGGAGTTTCTATACTAGGCTGCTTCAAGTCCTAGGTGGTATGGAAATTGTATTGCTTAAAAATTATCTCTTAAGACAATTCCATGATTTCTCTTCAAATAAGTTAGGTATCTTTTTTTCTTTCAGTAGCATACTCAAAATCCTACAGCAGTTAATTAATATAATAGCCTCACCATTCAGAATTGGCAAGGGCACTTGCATGCAAAAAAAAGCCACACAAAGTCTGTTATGTTATCATGATGCCTATCGTTGTTACTGTAAGAAGAATCCTGTTACCTGGTAGCTTTATCTAGCTATTGACCCAGGTTTGATACAATATTCTGAGTGACCTGTTGTGCACCATTCATTGTCCATCCTCACAGCAGTAGGTAAGAACTGGATTGGTGCATGGCCCTTTCCTTCCTTCCTTTCCTGTTAGCTTGTATTGAAAATTGTGCAGGCCTTCCTGAAGGAGACAGAATCAATGAAGGTATCATTTAGCATTGGGAATACCCTTATGATACTTGGTTGCATTCTATTTGTTTATTATGATATTTGTGAGATCACTGTTAACACATATTATTTTGCAACTATGTTTGAGTTCTATTCTTCTGTCATCTCTCTTTTTCTTTTTCGTGGGGGGCGTTAGTATTTATATTCCTACAAAAGATCCAAAATCAAAATGCTTACAGACTGAAATAAAATTTCCTCCTATAAAATAAAAATAGGTCACTGCACAAATTTTGAGGTTCACTACTATATCATCAAAGAATAACAATGAACAAAAGGAGTGACTCTTTCGATGCTAAAATGCTAACATCTGGTCATAACTGGCATTCAGAAACATGGACAAAGGTTTCTACTTTTTATCTTGTAATTATAGCAGGCCATGCAGCAAGTGGGACTTGGAGTGGCTTGTAACACCCCAGTGCCCTCCCTCAGTATCACTTGAGTCTCTGGTTATAAACTCACAGTTCACTTTGAGTACATATATTGTGCCCTCTCTCCCCTTGCTTTTGACATTTTTATTCTCTCTCATGTCATTCTCTGCTTTCATGTCACATATATACATATATTTATATACACATTTAAATCTCAATTCCATATGAGATGAGCATATGACATTTGTCTTTCTCAGTCCGGCTTATTTCTGCTGAATGAAATGAAAAAAAAAAAATAGCCATCTTTCCTGAAGTTCATTCTTCTTTACACCCAAATAAATTTTCATTGTAGATGAGTGCCACATTTTTAAAATCTGTTTTTGATGGACATAAAGGCTAATTTAAAGCTTGGATACTTCACATAGCAGATCAGCACATTTGGATTTGCAGGTGTCTCTGTGTCTCTATGGTTAGCTGTCTTACATTCCATTTAGGTGTCTTACATTCCAACTAGGAGTGTTTTGGATAAAAATTTCAAGCCCTGTTTTTAATCATTGAAGAAACTTTATTGTTTTATCTATATTGTTATATTTAGAGAGGCCCTGGAATGAAACAAATTTGGTCAGTGTGTGTATGTGTGTGTGTGTGTGTGTGTAATTTGATTTTCAATAATTTTGTTGGGAAGTTTTGAGTCTATATTCATCTATAATTTTTGTTTTTGTTATGTTATAATCTGATTTTGATGTCAGCACAGTGTTGATTTCATAGGGCACATTAAGTGTGTCTGTCCATTTCCACCGTACCGAACTGTTTAGGAGGGTTAGTTTTGAGTTTTCTTCAAAGATTTGGAATTCCTGGGCTTTTCTTTGAACTACTTTTATGCTTTTGGTTTGAGTATGGTAGGTCCAGCATCTTACCATGGAGGCAGCTCCTAGTCCAGTATTTTACCTGGAAGTTCCCAAGGGTGCTATTAAAGGATGAAAACACAGGTAAATTTTTTAAAGGAAAGAAGGTAATAAAAGAGAGTAAGGCTCAAACTCATAAAGGAAAACAAATAAGCAATAAACCTCTCATTTTTCTCTCTTACATGCAGATCCTAGCCTGTAATGTGTGTGTGTGTGTGTGTGTGTGTGTGTGTGTATGTTAAGTATTGGTAAAATTAGACAATTTGGAAAGGTAATGAAGAGAAGGCAATATTACGTGATTAGTAAGGGAAGAGTTCAGGCAAGGAAATACTCGAGTAATGAATGAGGATATAAACCCGTTTTACCCTAGTTTTGGTGGTGGTTGTGTGAACTCATTTTTATGTGTATTATAGTAGCAAGACCCATATTTGTATTCTAAAAGAATCTAAAATGTGTTCATCCTTTGATGAAATTGTAAGAGTTGGACTTTCTTTTTCATCCCAGTGACATCAGGCCTCTGGGAATCACTCAGCACAATGGTGAGAAGTGATCCACTTAGGAAGAGTGAGTTTCTTTGTTCATATTTGACCTAGGGGGATGAGTTTTGTGGCCTGATTTTTTTTTTTGGTCTTGCTACTGTGTCAAATCATTCCATGATAGTGTTATTTGACATCTAACTTGACTGATACATGTAAAATAAAGTATGACTTTAAAAACGAACATTCCCAACACTTGATACTTCTGCTATGTTTATAGTACATATATGTATTAAAAACATATATTTTTCTAAAAATCTCTCTATATATAATATATATATATATATATATATATATATATATATATATGCACACATATATATGTACACGTGTGTGTGTGTGTGTGTGTGTGTATAATCCTTACATCAAACATTATATTTGGGGGATTGATTGATTACAATGATTGTGGAGAACTGGAATATTTTAAGTCCAGAGACAAGTTATCTTTGATCTCTTTTATTACATGCCTCTGTGTGTGACCTAACATCTTTTTGACTATTTCCAGAGGCAGTGAATGTCATCAGGCAGTGTCTGAGGACCATAGAAGGTTCTGCCTTACTTTGCTGGAACCCTGCTCCCTGATTCTTTCACCACTGTATTTGAAAAATGCTTTGATGATTTTCTTGGCTCTGTTACTATAAAACTTCATAAAACTGGTACCAGGGTGAAATATGGTATATGGGGTAACTTGAAGCTGTGTATTGTAATTTTTGGCTGTTTCCTATCACTTTAAGGAGATGTGGTGTGTGTGATGTGTGTGTGTGTGTGTGTGTGTGTGTGTGTGTGTGTTACAAGTGTCACTGGCCAGTGAGTATTAGAACACAAACACCAATTTGGATATACAATTCTTCAATATATTTACTTAAAAATTCCCCCTTCCAGTTTGCATGTTAGCTGTACTGCTGAGTACAAACAGCTAGAAATTGTCTTGTTGAGAGGCCCATTCACTGAGAACTAGAGGGAGGTTGTTAGGCAGTAGGAATGAAGACAGAGAAGTGATGAATATATTTTATATTTGGTCACAGAAGGGTGAGAGTCCCATCTGAGGAATTTCCTGACTATAAACTAAGTTGTCTTAAAAAAACAAAGATTATGCTTCTAATAAACTTAGAAGTTGACAAGTTTATGCAGGAGGATCAAAGGTTCTGGGCCACCTTGAGTTGCAAAATGAGTATGAGATCAGCCTACATATCTTGACCCTTTCTCAACAACAACAACAAAGCAATAACAAAGCCAATATTTTACACACTGCTGCAATTTAAGGAATGTTAATTTTATGTGGAATCCAGTGACTTTGACTACTTAACAGCTGAGTGGAAGCTGTGAGATCAAGTGCAAAGTAAAAGAAGATAGGTAGAAGATTAGCTGACAAATGGTGCAAGTTATCATTTTATTCCAAGTATGCAATGTTAAACTCATTGTTATGCTTGCTTTTTACTTTGGCCTTTACCTGTTTCCATTAGGTAGAATATTCTCTAGTGGTGGTGATGAGCTGTCTATGTCTTTAGGATGGCACTAACCACTATGAGCTACAGAACACTAAACAGGTGGCTGCTATGACTGGATAATTAGATTAATGAATTTAACTAATTGAAATTGCAATAGCCACATGGGCCCATGAGAAAGAGGTTAGTACTTCTATTGGAGTTGACATTCCTAACATGAAAATCTGAACTCTCAAGTGCTCTGAAATCTTCCTCTATTTGAGTGGTGACAAAGGAAAAATTCTACACTGAATGCATTGAATCCTGATTTTGATCTACATAAACTTTGGTTGACACACAAAATGGTAAAAAAAAAATTCCCTAAAGTTAAGGCTATGCATATAATGAATATAATGTGCAATAATGAACATTGTGCTTAGATTTGAACCTGTTCTTAAGAGAACTGACTCCGCGTTTGAGAATATTCTCTAAGTAACTAACCAAAATCCAAGACACTTGAGTGAGTTTTCTAATTCTCTTACTACCAGATTTCAGAGAATATAGAAAATTCTGTCTTAAACTGAACACTCCCACAGTGTGTGTGTGTGTGTGTGTGTGTGTGTGTGTGTGTGTGTGTGTATACACACTTAGGGCTCCAAGTAACTAATCCCTGTGTTTGCAGCATTATATGCCATAGATGTTAAAACTCATCCTCTGTTGAGGGGAAAGTTCCAGTTCCAGTTGATACCAAACTGATATTTCAATACTTGGAGCCCATCTAATCACAAGCTATTTGACCAGACAACATTTTATAAAGTTGACAGACAGACCAATGAGCCCCCCCCCCCGATTTTTCACCCTTTTCCCCCACTGGGTTCTCTATCCCTTTCCTTAGAAGACCTTAGGGAGGGAGAACTGCTTTTCTCTATATACCCTGGCATTCTGGCACAGATATCATGCTATTGAAGTAGCATATGGACTGTGGGAGCTGTCTTTCAAGGAACCACAGATGGGCCAATGCTCAAGGAAGATGATTTTTTTTCAGATATCGTTCTTTACCTTGCCATGAAAGTGCTGCCCATTTTTTCTATAATATGCTTGTGGAACTTAATATCACCTCCAAACACAGGGCCAGGTGTTGAAAGAGAAAATGCAATTGCTTTCCATTCTACTCCTTCTGGTTTTATTTGTATTCCTTAAGAAAGTTAGAAGGACACTCAGGATGACAGCTTCTTCATTTCACAAACACCCATGTTTTAAGACTTTGGAAAAGGAAGCAGCTAACTGGGGAGTTAGCGATGCACGTTTGTATTCCAAGCAGCTGGGACTTAGCTGACAAATTCTTGAGATTTATTTATAAATTTTGATTGGTTTTCTTAATCATTAAAATGTGACATGTTTTAAATAGTTCATTAATGATATTTATCTTAATCTTAAATTGGAAACCAATCTTGGGTATTTTTATTCTTATTTTTTCTGGTCATACTGACAGACTAGAAGCCAGACAGGTTCCCTGTTTGGCAGACAGATGGGAAGAGGGGCCTTGGCTATGTAATAGATATAGCAAATGTCCAGGATGGCTGGCTTCTTCCTTTCAAATTGGGTGGCTTCTTCCCTAGTCTCCTGGACTGAGGCAAAATCTGGAGGCTTAAAACAAAGGCCTGGCAGACTTTTTCTCCAGGAAGTAGGCTCCCCTCTGATGGTACTGAGGGACCAATTTCACAAGTTTAAGGCTGGTTCCAGACATAGTAATCACAAAATTATGAACTTATCAAGTAGTCATAGAAGCAGTTCAGTGGTGGTGCACACTTTTAATCCCAGACTCAGGAGACAGAGGCAGATGGATTTCTGTGAGTTCAAGGCCACCCAGGGCTACATTGAATGTATCAGTCTAAAAGAGAAATAGTATTCACATCTTCAGTCTCAGCACTAAAGAGGTATGTAAGACAGGAGCGACGGTAGTCTTGGGCAATTAAGTCTCCAGCATGTTGGGGACAGGATTGCCCTAGCCTTGGTAGAGGTAAGAGCTCTCTGCTTTGCTTTTCTGCTTCAAGTTGAACCCTAGTATCTGTCTCTGTGTTTTTATTATTCATGTTACATTCTTTCTGTTCCAACCACTATATATCTATTACATTATAAACCACACGTTTTATACATACACCCTGTAATCTCTTAACATTTTGTGGCAGGTTTAATACAGCAAAATTAGGCATGCTGCCACAGGCAGTATATGAGGCTACTGCCAGTGGGTCAAAGATCTAACTCTAATGCACAAACTGACTTAGTGGAGCCCATTCTATATGGAGAAATACCATGCCCAGCACACAGGGGTGTGGGGAGTGGTGAGTGACTTGATCCTACTCAATGAGATGATAGGATAGACTTAGTAGACTTCCTAAGGGAGACCTTACCCTCTCTGAGGAGCAAATGGGAGGTGTGGGGGGGTGGGGAAAGTGGAGGGAGTGGGAGTAGAGGAGGGAGTGGGAACTGGGATTGGAATGTAAAAAATAAATTAAAAAAACTAGTCTGCTTTAAAAAATAAAAAGCTACTTGGCTTTCATGCACTATGACACTGCTGGCTTCTTTTCTCCTTTTATTGAAGATGGTTCTCCTCTTCTCCACAATATATTCTGATTAAGGCTTCTCCTACCTCCACTCTTCCCATTTCCACCCGGTTTCCCCTCCCTTCTGAACTCATGCCCTTTTATCTCTCCTTAGAAAACAAACTGGTGTCTAAGGAATAAAAATAAAGTGAAATAGAACAAACAACAACAACAGCAACAAAACAAAAGCAAAACAAAACAAAAACAAATCAGAATAGGAAAAAACAAACAAAAGGGAAGGTGCCCATGAAAAGGCATTAGAAACAGCTGTAGATGCAGAGATACACTTGTTCCCATACTCAGAAACCCCATAAAAAAACCAAACCTTGAAGAAGTAATATATATAACAAAACCTATATGGTAAAAAATAAAATAAATAAATAAAAAGGGGTAAAAATAAAAATAAAAGAAAGTAAAACGTCCCAATAGGACATTATAAGACAGGAAATTTCCAAAGATGCCATTAAGTTTTTTCTTTTGTTGGCCATCTACTGCCAGGCATGCAGACTATGATTAAGACTAGCTCTTTTTCCCAGTGCAACCCCTTGGAGAAAAACATATATATATATATATATATATATATATATATATATATATATAATTTTATTTTATTTTATTATATTTTAATGTGGTCATCAGTTGGAGATTGCTTCTGTGTTAGGAAGAGGACATGGACCTACTTCTTTCATCTCAACGACCCCACCTAGTGCAGCCCCTTGTAGGCCCTGTGCATACTGCTTCAGTCTATGTGAGTTCATATGTTCATTGATACTGTTGATTTTGAAGGTCTTATTTCCTTGTTCTCCTCCATCCCCCTCTGGCTCTCATCCTGTTTCTGCTTCCTCTTTCTCAGGGATTTTTGAGCCTCAAGAGAAAGAATTTGAGGGAAACATCCCATTTTGGGCTGAATGTTCTGAGGTCTCTTACTCTTTGTATAATGTCTGACTGTGGGTCTTTGTATCTGTTCCTATCTGCTGTCAGAGGAAGTTTCTCTGATGATGGGTGAGCAAGGTACTTATCTATGACTATAGCAAAATGTCATTAAGAGTATTTTATTGCCATGTTCTTTTTGTAGTACAGTAGTATTTTGTTTTATCTTAGGTCCCTAGGCTGTGTAGTCCCAGGTTATTGGTTACCCTAGCAAGGCTCCATCTCATGGAGTGGGCCTTAAGTCAAATCTGATATTGGTTGGCTACTTCACAAGCTTTGTGACATCATTCTCTAGCCTATCTTGCTGACAGGACACCATTGTTGATTGAAGGTTTTGTAGCTGGCTTGGTGTTTACATTTCTTCTCTGATAGTGCACAGAGTAACTTCCAGTACCAAGAATACTATTCTGTAGGGGTGTAGGCACTAGGTAGGCACCAGTTCAACTTCTCCATGTTCAATGAGTTGTGTGGGTGTTATTTTCAGCAATGGGGCTTTGCTGTCAGTTTGTGGAGAACAACCTATGGCTTTTGCAACAGCCTTGTGTGTTTGGATGTTTCCAAGGGGTGTCTTTAGCCAATAGCTCAATTAGATATAACCTATTCCTGATACTGAAGCTTCATTTGGTGATGAAAGATGACCAGTTGGGGCTTTGTCTATCCATGATTTCATATGTATGCATGTATGTATATGTATTTATGTATGTATGTATATGGAAGTTTCCACTGTATTAGGTTTCCATACAATCCCTCAATCACCATTACTTTTAGCTGCCTCTCCATGTATTCAACCCCCACTTGATTCTCCACCACCCCTCCCCACATCCATGACTATTTATTCTGTTTCCCTTTCCTAGGGAGCTCTGTTCCTATCCCCTAGTCCTTTACACTATACATAATCTCTGTGGTTCAATAGATTGTAGCTTACTTAACTTTGACCTAACAGCTACTATTGTGGGAGGTTGTTTTTGATTGATGATTGATGTGGAAGGTTGCAACTTACTGGGATCAGGTAGTCCTTGTTTGCTTAATATATCAACCTGAGCAAGCCATGAAAAGTAAGCCAGTAAGTGCCATTGCTCCATGTTCTCACCTTCAGTTCTTGCCTCCAGTTCCTTGTCTTGAGTTCCTGACCTGCCTTATGACAATGGATGATGTACTGTGTGACATGGAAATGTCAGTCAAATAAGTTCTTTCCTCCCTTTTCTTGTTTTCAGTCATTGTGTTTATCCTAGCTGCAAATAGAAAATTAAACTGAGGGAGAGCTACTCTCTGTGTGATACAAAGCAAGTCAAATTCTCTTAGGCTATCATTGTAGAGTTAAAATAAAAACTGGCTTTCCAGAATGCTGTAGAAATCATATAGAAATATAAGGGGGAATAATTTCTGAGTGGAAAAGTTTTGGACAATACAAGTGCCTTTGGCTACTGCTACATCCTTGTTTCATCCAACAAAAAGTTTGCAGCCAAGTTGCATATATCAGCAGTAGAGTGCTTCTGCAACACTAGCCAAAAGCCCTCTGTTCTTCTGTGGGAGATGAATAGTGCTAATAATTGTAAGCACACCTGGCGTGATTGTGGGTTCTCGTTTGAATGCATGTCACCTTCCAACACAATTTCTGAAAGCCAGCTAAGATACATGCCTTAGTAACATCACAGGGCAGGAGGCAGCAAAGGTTAATTACAATTGGAGAACACTATGGCATTTCTGATGCCCCGCTGTTGCATGTCACCCAGTGTCACCTTGCTCTTTCTCACAGAGTGGGAAAGCCAATCACCCTCATGACCTTTATTTCCTCCCCTTTATTTTAGTAGCCAATATATTTTTTTTTTCTTGGATTAGACAGGTGGAAAGTTGTGAGAACTCTGTTCCAGTTCTGTTGTTTGCTGAAAGCTGCTAGATGCTTACACACTGGAGAACAACAGGGTAGGGTGAGAGCCTAAGTTACTAAAGCAGAAAGCATAAGAAAGCCTTAAGTCTGTAACCTAGGAATGTTGTAGCCAATGTTTGAGGGAACACCAGTGTTTCCAAGATTACCAGATGTCTCAGTAACAAGAAGTGGATGTCACAAATCTGTGAAGACTATGGCAAGAGGCAATTCTCAGATCTTCTGGAAAATCCTTTTTCCTAATTAATGAATGATTACAGTATAGAAAATCATTGATAGAGAAGGGAGTGATGCCATCTAAAATAACCACAATTACTCACAGATCATTTTATATTTTGTAATGTACTCTTTGAATATTTTCCTTTTCTGAAAAATGTTACACTTAAGATATGCTTTTCTTACAATTTTTCTCTAAGCCATGAAATATTGTGAAAACGTTTACAGTGTAAGGTCATGTATTTCTGTATTCTATATTCACACATGCATGTGCTAATATGCATGAGTATGCTAAACATGCATTACCTGATGAATTCTATTTTGAAGCAAATGGGTTATTTGTAAGCATTATCATGGAATTTTTGAGCTGCCAGTTTTATCTATAAGTGTTTCTGTGCCAGGCAGTTTTCAAGTTCACATCCTCAGCCATCCCACAGATCACACACTACAGATCCCATATCACATTCTGGTTCCCATCTTAGGAAGCCAAGCAAAGTTAAAAGTAATTCACTCCTAACAATGTTAGATGTAAAGTCAGTCCACAAGGAGTTCTGCCATCCCCCACTCAATCCTTGCCTACTGTGGAGGAACGAATGATGAGTTGCTGGGAGTGGACTGTTGGAGGCTCATGGCCAGAGTCCCTGAAATCTCTTCATTTGCAGATGGTCATCTGCAGGTTGGAGGAAGGTCAACTGCCTTTGTAGCTACTTTTAGCAGTCACAATAAAGGCTCTAGATAAACAGCCAAGGCTAGGCAGAAATAGAATTGTCATTCTTGGAAGAGTCAAGTTAGCTGATCAACTGGGTCAGCTTCTGCCTTTCCATATGGAAGCAGGAAAACACTAGTCAATTTGACCAAGAGTATTGAAACCAAAAAATTTATTGTGTCTTTTCTAAAGTATTTACCATCAGAAAACCCACATTTTACAGGTATACTATTCCCCTAACTATTCCCCTGTACTTACCTTCCCTGTGCAGCCTTGGGAGGTATCTTGTCTTCCTATAGCAAGTATACTCCCAGTCCACTTCTGGGATACATACTATCATGATGCCTCCCTAACAACTGATAAGCACCACTTAGTAGGTTGAAAGTATTTTCCTTTTGTGGATGTGTCTTGTCCATATGTGGTTTCTTATGAGTTTGTAGATATGTAGAACACCTTTTAGGGACTTCCGGGCATGCAAAGGATTATAAAACATTGTATTTAACTTAAAGAAACTTCCCATATGGAGGTATAAAAGGGACTTTGGTCAAAGATAAACTTACCTAGTGTATATAATGACATGTCAGAACAATGAACTATGATAAAGTGTGGTTGTCTGAAGAACTTCATCTAAATCCTGAGGATTTGGGGATGAATGTGTACAGAAAAGTATTGGACCTTGGTAAGAAGAATAGAAACAGTATATTCATCAGTCAGAACTGAGCAGTGAAAATATTAGATTCATGAGACACTGAAGAAAGTGGACAGACAAGTCTACATAGGAAAGCCTTCTGTACACTGACTGAATACAATCTGGATTCTAAAGTAGGGGGAAGCTGGAAGCTGCTCATGGTAAATTATGCAATTTGATTGTTTTACAAGTGACTAAAGCTGAACATTTCTAGCTGCCCTTGACTTTCATGAAATTAACAAATGTTATTAAATAGTCCTCTTCTGCATGGATTCACTTCATTTCTCTTGATATAGCTTTTCTTTTGTAGGCCAGTTGATCCTGGTCAGTGATGGCATTGGAGTGGAGAAATGAAGTCTCATATAATTGTTGGCATAGTTAGTAGTAATCATGTTGGGTGATAAAGACATGAACTTTATTTAATTTTCAATGCTGGTCTAAAATTGCATGGGATCAGCCCATTTTATCTCTCTATGCATTATAAAGATGACTGGCCATGAGTATGAACATAAAAATATGCTGTAAATCCTGTGATCTTTCTGAATATCATCAGATAGGGAATATAAATCTTGGTGACATGTGGTGGGTCTTTTGGCTTTATTACTGGTATTTACAATGCAAGACTGAGTATCTCTTGTTATTAAAATATTGTAGTACCAACCCTCAATCTGCTTGAAGCAGTCTAGAACACAGAGAAAATCTGATTAATTTCTCTCATATTACAGTCAAGAAAGCTCAAGACATAAGAGGTAAAATGGTGATTTATATTTCATTAAGAAATGATGGTCCAAGCCCCAATTGCCTGTTTCTACTTTACTGATCTAGTTATTTATGTTTTCAGCTCATCATCTTTCCTATAATGGCTTATACTATAACTATATACAATACAGTTCTATATAAAAAGTTAAACAAGAAGCCTGTCTTAGTGGTGTAAGCCTTTAATTTTATCCACTCTGGAGCTATGAGAATCAAAAGCCCAAGGTCTATCTGGGCTACAGAGTATATTCTAGGTTAGCCTATCCAACTTAGTGTGGCCTTGACTCAAAATAAAAAAAAAAAAGAAAGGGTATAGCTCAGGGGTATAGTACTTTCTTGTCTGGCATTTTTGAGGTCCTGATTCAATACTCTGCCCCATAGAATACAGGAATAACTGTTACAATAAAAATGGATCAAAAATATTTTTCTTGTAAATAACTGTCACCAATATTCTGATACATATCTCCTCCAATTTTTTTTACTTACGATTATGGTTATAATTGTATAATATATTTTATTCTGATGGAGTCATGCTAATATTTGTTCTTCAACCTATTATTTATCTGCATTTATTATGAGTTTGTGTTTACATTACCAAGTAAATACTATGATCTCTATAGTTATAAAGACTGCATTGCATTCTATCCTTCAGGTAAATGATACTATTTGAATATAATAGCTTTATGTTGCATTTCAAAATTATTTTCAGTTTTATCACATTTCCATAGGGCGTAATTGTAGTAGTTGCTACATCCTCGAATATGTGCACTTTTTGAGACTTTGGATGTATGTTACGACAGTGTCCTTTAGGGATGCTGCAACAAGTCACACTCTCACTGGGAACACAGAACAGTCTTTATTATTTCTCCATACCCCAATGCAGTAGACATCAACATGTTCAGCTATCTCTTGCAATCTGGTAGACAAACCATTATATTTTTTCTTAAATTTTCATCCTTCTGTGATTGAAGGTGTTAAATACTCCTTTCTTTCACAAGTTCATTGCTATTATAAAACAAAAATGCTTTCTAGAGGTGAATATGCTTGAGGTTTGCCTGACACATTGACCCTTGTGGATCAGAATAAAGGCCATTTAAAACATGAAGGTGCTGGTTTTTTAGGCCTACCACATGAAAGTTGGATATCACAAAGCAGGAAAAAATGGGCCACATGGTCAGAAAGGTGCTTTAATATTCCCAAGCGTATTTTGGCACCAACTTATGGATACACTGTCAAAAATTCTCATTTCTTTCACTGTTTTCTATATGTTAACCATTTGCCTTAAATTCTACTTAAGGCCCATGAAAGCCTCCCTGACACTGTTTGGAGAGTAATACCTTGTTGGGTTAGTTCCTGTTTTCAGTTACCTTGTCTATAATTGCTTGAATTCTACCCATTATCAACAGGCCCTTGTGACTGTTCAGTACTTTTCTATGCATTTTAAATATGTGTGTGTAAAATAATAGCTACTTCTGCTTATCCAAATAGACTTTTCCAACTTAGTCTGGAGATCATACGATACCAAATAGTTACTATGGAAATGAGCATGTTAAATGTAAACATATACTTATTCGTGTCTGAATGATACAAACATTTTAAAAATTTAAAAAAATTGTTTTGAAACAGAATTCCATTCATGATCTTCCTCAGAAGTGAAGGCCTCCTCAGTGGAGCTCCTAGCTCCCCAGTAGAGGGCTCCCTTCCTCTGTTCCTTCAACAGAGTTCTGAGTTTCTTCTGGTTTATAGGAATTCATCTGCTACATTAGACTATAGGTATCTTGGGAACCAGAGTGTATTTTAATCATTTTTTTAAGTATACAAAACTAATATCTGATTGTAAACATTGACCAATTATATCACGAGTGGAGGCTGGGAAAGGAACTGTAGTAAGGTCTTCAAGGGACATCTGTGGGATGCACTGGGTTCAGGAATCTGAAGAGGTGGTATCTCTGGAAAGAAAATTACATGTTCAAGCTGTCT
Source organism: Phodopus roborovskii (assembly GCF_943737965.1). Taxonomy (NCBI): domain Eukaryota; kingdom Metazoa; phylum Chordata; class Mammalia; order Rodentia; family Cricetidae; genus Phodopus; species Phodopus roborovskii. The sequence goes on along the minus strand of NW_026125314.1, from coordinate 42,759 downwards.
GCTCATCAGTTTTGCCCTAAGTAATTCGCAGGTGTTAGTAGTTCCCATACAGATGGTGTTTGCATGTTAGTAGAGATGCAAGAAGCCATAGGTGACCAAGCAACAAATCATAACACATATTAGAAAACATAGCAGGCATTTATGAAGAATTTGAGAAAGTTTCCAACCCTCAAAGAAAGAGATATATGCTACAAGGATAAAGATAGCTTTTAGAAAGTCAAATACTTCAAGCTCATGATGAACTGTTTGTATTACTTTTTAAAAATTAAAATTTGTTAGTTTATTTTATGTGTATGGGTGTTTTGTCAACATGTCTATCTCTGTATCGTATGAATGCTTGATATCCATGGAGGCCAGAAACAGGCATCTATTTTTATGCCACTGACCTTATAGATGGCTGTGGATCTTGTAAGTGCTAGGAATAGAAATTGAGTCCTCTGCAAGAACAGCCTGTGCTCTTAACTACTGAGCCATCTTTGCAGCCCCTCCATACATCCCTTACCCTGTGTTCCTATTGAACATGTGTAGATTCCACCACTTAGTAACTCCTGGGAGTTAAAAACCACTTGTGTGGCTTAATATTTGGGTTATTGATTACAAAGTAGTTTGAGTATAGAAGAATCTTCTATCAGGCTGGAAATGTATCTTCTTTCTAACCATGGGGATAAGTATAGAGTATGAGTGCCTCAAGATGATGCTCTCAGCTTCTTTCTAGATCAAAGGCAAGATTTATCACAATGAGTTTTGATGCTGCTAAAGGAAATTATTTGGGTTCCCTGGTGGTTCACATTGGAGAAAATGGGCAATGTCATCTAAGATTTACCCTGCCATTATAAATTTGATCTTGTCTGGATAATAGCATAGGAGTCTACTACAGCCACGGCAGGACAGAGCTTGGGTGGAGGTTTTTTTTTTTGTAATTGGGGTAAAGGAGGGGCAGGCCTCTGGGGATAGGATAGGGTGGGGGCAGACAGATAGGCAGATAAACAGAGAAAAGAGAAAGGATCAGAGAGACAGACAGATACAGAGAGACAGAGTGGGTGGGCAGGGCCCTTTTTAGAAGGGAATGTAGTGAGTATGCACAGGTGTTGCTCTTATTGAGGGTGTATCCTGTCAGAACCCCAAAGGCTAGTGTGCAGATGCCTAACAAAGAACACTTAAAAAAAAAAACCCTAAAAGTAGCTCTGATATCCACAACCTTTCTAAGCAGGAGAAGTAGCAGATTACATCTGGAGACACTGAATTTGCCTCAGGTGGAGTCTGAGGAACTAGAGATATGAATTTTATCAGCATTCCATTCTCCCCCATGCCTTAGCTAGGAGATGAAGTGGAGTTCCACATCAAAGGAGGAACCCGGAGGAGAGGTTAAAGACGTGTGAGGAAGAAGACTCAAAGAAAGGGATTCACAGAGTATTAATATCTGTGTCTTAGATGAATTCCTCAGAGCCAAACTCTGACTCATGTATTCATGTGTGCTTAGTGTAATGGGAGTTCAAAGGTCACATGGGGTATGTTCAGAGATAAAGATGAGACTGGGCATAGAAAAGAGCCTGTTCAACTAAGCTACCATACTTGTTCACTGAACTTAATCCTATGGAGGAATGTTGAAAAAGAGCTTCAGATTTACCCAGATCAAAGAAAGAGACAGCATAAATTTAAATTAGTTCATCACTGATTAAAGATTGACCATTAGATGTTAGTACCCAGTTAATTCAGGCTTACACTGATGGCAGGAAGAAAGTTTTGTCAGCAAGGTTGTTCTGAACCACAGAGAAGCTGTTCATTGGAAACTAGACCACCATATTTAAACATGATGGTTTATATAAGAAACACAAGTAGACTTCCTTCTATGTGTTGAACATTCTCAAAAAATTATTTTAAAAAGACAACATGCTCCCAAACTTATGGGACACTTTGAAAGCACTACGAAGAGGTAAGTTCATAGCACCAAGTGCCACAAGAAGAAACTGGAGAATAGTCACATTAGAGAATTAACAGCACAACTGAAAGTTCTAGAACAAAAACAAGCAAACTCACCTGGAAGGAGTAGACACCAGGAAATAATCAAATTGAGAGCTGAAATCAATAAAGTAGAAACTAGGAAAACAATACAAAGAATCAATGTAACAAAGAGTTGGTTCTTCAAGAAAATCAACAAGATAGACAAAAATTTATCCAAACTGAACAAAAGGCAGAGAGGGAATGTGCAAATTAACAAAATCAGAAATGAAAAGAGGGACATAACAATGGACATGGAAGAAATACAGAGAATTTCCAGGTCATACTTTTATTAAATTAGAAAATTTAATGAAAATGGACAATTTTCTGGATATATATCACTTACCAAAATTAAATCAAGAATAGATAAGCAATTTAAATAGACCTATAGCCCCTAATGAAACAGAAGCAGTCCTCAAAAGTCCCCCCAACCAAAATAAGCCCAGGGCCAGATGATTTCAGTGCAGAGTTCTACCAGAAATTAAAAAAAAGAGCTAATACCAATACTCCTCAAAGTGTTCCACACAATAGAAGCAGAAGGATTATTGCCAAACTCTTTTCACGAGACTACAATTACCTAGTATTCAAGCCATACAAAGACACAACTAAGAAAGGGCTACAGACAAATATCCCTCACAAACACTGATGCAAAAATACTCAATAAAGTATTGGCAAATTGAATCCAAGGACACATCAGCGAAATCATCCTCCATGAACAAGTAGGCTTCATCCCAGGGATGCAGGGATGGTTCAACAAACAAAAGTCCATCAATGTAATTCATTATATAAACAAACTGAAAAAGAAAAACTCCATGATCATCTCCCTAGATGCTGAAAAAGCCTTTGACAAAATCCAACACCCCTTTATGATAAAGGTCTTGGAGAGATCAGGGATAACAGGAACATACCTAAACATAATAAAGGCAACATACAGCAAACCAACAGCCAACATCAAACTTAACTGAGAGAAACTCAAGGCAATTCCTCTAAAATCAGGATCAAGACAAGGTTGTCCACTCTCTCCATATCTCTTTAACATTGTACTTGAAGTTCTAGCTAGAGCAATAAGAAAACTAAAGGAGATCAAGAGGGTACAAATCAGAAATGAAGAAGTCAAACTTCCACTATTTGCAGATGATATGCTATTTTACATAAGTGACCCCAAAAAAAACTCTACCAGGGAACTCCTACAGCTGATAAACACCTTCAGCAAAGGGGCAGGATACAAGATTAACTAAAAAAAATCATTAGCACTACTATATACAGATGATAAAGGGGCAGGGACAGAAATCAGAGAAAAGTCACCCTTTACAATAGCCACAAACAACATAAAATACCATGAGGGTAATGCTAACCTAACAAGTAAAAGATCTGTATAGCAAGAACTTTGAGTCTTTGAAGAAAGAAATTAAAGAAGATACCAGAAAATTGAAAGATCTCCTGTGCTCTTGAATAGGTAGTAAAATGGCAATCTTGTCAAAGGCAATCTACAGATTCAGTGCAGTCCCCATCAAAATCCCAGCACAATTCTTCACTGACCTTGGAAGGACATACTCAACTTTTTATAGAAAATAAAAAGATCCAGAATAGCCAAAAAACCCTGTACAATAAAGCAACTTCTGGAGGCATCACCATCCCTGACTTTAAGCTCTATTATAGAAATATAGTTCTGAAAACAGCCTGATATAGGCACAAAACTAGACAGGTAGACCAATGGAATCGAATCACAAACCCTGACATTAACCCACACACCTATGAACATCTGGTTTTTGATAAAGCAGCTAAAATTATACAATGGAAAAAAGAAAGCATCTTCAACAAATGGTACTGACAAAACTGGATGCTGGTGTATAGATGACTGCAGATAGATCCATATCTATCACCATGCACAAAACTTAAGTTCAAAATGGATCAAAAACCTCAACATAATTGAAAGTAGGATCTTTAAGGCATTTCTCTTGAATTAAAAGCAGTATTGTTGACCATAGTTAAAAAGTAAAAGCAACCCAACCAACCAAAAGGAAAGGCAATGTGGCACATACATGTGGTGAAATATCACTTAGTCTTAAAAAGAAAGGACACTGTGAAATACATTACAACATAGATGAAACAATTGATTCTGAGAAAGATAATCCATTTGTCAGAACATAAAGGCAGAACATGGAATGGTTATTGCCAAGTACTGCAGGAAAAGAGGTATGAGAGGACTTATTCTTAACGACTGAAATTTTAGTTTTATAAAGTAAAACAGTAGAAGAGGTGGTTGTGTGGGAAAGGGATCTTGCCATCAAGCATCATGCTGAGTTTAAATCCTGAGTCCCACGTGGTAGAGGGAGAGAAATGTTCCCTGAAAGTTGGTCTGTGGCCTCACATATTGAGACATGATTGCTTGCACATGTATACATATGCACTTGTATGTACTACACAAATGTAGTAATTTTTTAAAATGTTAGAAATGGCTGTACAACATAATCTTATATCACTGAACTATATAAGTAAGAGTGCTAAAGACCCTACATTTATGTAATATGTATTATGCCGTCTTAAAATTTGGAAGATAAAGGATATAGAACAAAGGCCAGCACAAAGGATCTTATGATAGTAATGAGCCATGTGCAGAGGAATGACTATGTACAGAGATGAACCAGAAAGGCATAAAACAGTGCCCTTGCTAATTATATACAATTTCACTTTACATTATTTTGTCCTAGGAATTACTTGTGTTCTGTGACAGAAACATTTCTTGTAATGGTCTAGCATAAGCTAAATGTCAAGTCTGAGAGTTTTATCTACCTCTTCTAGGTAATGCTGGACTCACTACTTTTCAGTTGACTCATCAAAAGTCTTCATTTCTAAAATAATAATAATGATGATGATAATTTTTACAGAAACAGAAACATCCAACACAAAATGTATTTTTTATAGTAGATAACTAATAAAATCAGTGCAACTCAACCATCTCTATATCACACCTGTAGTAGTGCAGCATGAACTACATGCCATGCAGTCTGTTAGCCATGGGCATGAAAAGCAATAAAGCTCTAGTTAAGAACTCGTCTGCTAATCCTCTGGACTGTAGTTCTGGTCCAGTGGAGGGATAAGGAGAGTGAGAAACTCTGAGGGCTCATTGTAAACCTATCAGAGCAATTTCTGGAAACGAGTGGTGTCATGACAGTACTCCACATTCTGAAGGTTTCTAGTCTCCAAACAATGCTCTCAGTTGAAAGACAGAAGTATTTCGGGTCTTGTCAGAGGTTGTCCAGTGCTAGACTCCAAAAGGTAGGAAGGTAGGAACTGTAGGATAGGAAGGTAGGAACTGTAGATTTGCTGCACTGCCCTTCCACTTATATATGTGTTGTAGGGAGCTGAATTTCTGTACTATGCTTTCCTGCAGTTAAATGTAAGAGCCCTAAGTCCCAAAGTATTTATAGAAGAGGGGTTTGGAGTTAAGCGTAGCTCAAATCATGTGATTGGTGTTCTCCTTAGGACACAAAGAGGCTAGAACACATTTTCTTTCTTTTTGCTCCCACTGTATTGCCTCTCTCAGCCCTATTGCCATGTGAGGACAAAGTGAGAAGGCTATTTTCTGTAGTATGTTCTAACCAGGATCCACATATGTCATTACCTTGACCTTGGACATCCCAGTAACTAGAAATCAATGTCTGTTGCTTAAAAAACCCATCCCTAGTACTATGTTAAATGCCATGCCTGTTGAGTAGATACTATGTTTATTTCATGAATGAGAAAACTGAGCCAAGAAAATGAAACAAAGCAGTTGATCAAAGGGCAAGTTCCTGAGCATCAAATGCCAATAGCTACTGGGAATTCTTTCATCATGGCACATCTGATTGCTTTGGCTGAAATGTCTCAGATACAAATTAGGACTATTAAGTTTGTTCAGACAAAAGTGGGCAACTTGAGCATTTTCTTTCTTTTAAAACAATATTTATTTATTCTTTAATCTACTGAGTCTAGTTACTGCTGTCCATACATGAATGGGTGTGGGGTCATCTACTAGGGCATGGAACCTTCTAGTGGCCAAACTTCTAAAAAAAAGTGACTTTCCCTTTCCCAGAAGTTATCAGATTGCTTGATCCAAGTATAACGTATCACACGTTTGGATATGCATACCATATACTTTGATATTGGTTATATTTTATTTTGATCTCTCCTGCATGGGTATTAGACTCTCTTTTTCCCATTACCACTGTCAGGCTGTGAAGCACTTAGCCTTTCATATTCACTAAGTCAGCTCTGCCTACTCATTTTAATGTATAGAACAAAATATTTCAAATACTTCTTTATCAAACAAATTTTCATCATTAACAAATTTATTAATTAAAAACAGCATGTAAGGAGTTACACTGAATTCTGAAATCACAGCAGTGGAAAAACCTGATTATTAATTTATAACTCACTGTGTATGTATATGTCAGGGAATATAGCAGAATTTCATGTACAGTGAAAATAATCAAAAGAGATTATTATTTGAATCTTAAAGGGGTTGTAGGAGAAGGTTTTCTAGGTGGAAGCCACATCCAAGAAGAGATACTGAGACAATATGAGTAGATATTTAATATGTGGGAAGGATCACCCACTCAAGGGAACACACAACAAAGTGTCTAGAGTTAAAACAGTTATGGTGAGCTCTAATAACGAGAATGTACTAGAAGACAGTAAGAACACAGGTAGGTGACAGAAATAACCCAGGGTCTTAGAAGCTACCTTAATGATTTTGTCCACTGAGACAAGAGTCACAGAACCTGAGATCAGTGGAACATAGTGAGTTATTCTGAAACAACAAAGTGATGTTCTGAATGGATCTACTTGCTGTGGAAAATCACTCTAGCTGCTCTGAAGAGACTGGGTTGATGTGAGCCAAGAGAAGAGACTGAGAGCTGCTCATCTTGCCTGGGACCTTTTTGTATTCCAAACAGATGACTCCAGGTTGGCAGAGGGCAATAAGAATGAGAATAGAAATCAACATTCTCACTGAAGGTGTATTTAGCAGAGAAGGATGCTTGTTAAATTTGTAGCAATGAATTGGTGCTTGTGAAGGTTTTTATTGCATCAAGATATTTCAGTTTCTGTGTCTTGGGCAAGGTGACCATCAAGGTAATTTGTTAATGTTATTTATCATTATCAATTCATTTTAGGGGATATTTACTAAAATTTCTACCAGTCTTTAAAAAAAAACCAATGAAAAACAGTATTGTTTATTGCAGTTATTATCTTGTAAACACACACACACACACACACACACACACACACACACACACACACACACACACACCTGATTTCCAGACACATGGTTATACTTCAGTAAGGGGTTTTGAAGTTGAAGAGAAAGAAACATTTGAGGCTCTCAGTTTCCCCCACGTAAATTCCAGCACATCTTCTCACACAATTCTACCTGCATCTCTGGGATCAACTGGTGAAGTCAGAGTGGAATTGGTTGTATTGTGTCATGTCACCATGGTGACTTTCAACTCAGATGAAGTGGATATTGTTGTCATAAATAACCTCAGTGTCCTCAACTACATGAACTAGAAATTCAGTGTGATTACAGCAGCTCAAGTTCTATGACACAGGCAAGGCTGGGAATAGGTTAGTCATCAATGTGAAGGGCATTGTCATCTTCCTGTAGTAAGTGATTCTGGTGCTAAATATGCTGTGAAGTCTCTGCCATGGAGAATGATGGGATTCACCAAAATTGTCGTTATTGTTTCATGGATTCATATATTTATATACATTAATTTTAATCATTTCAAATTCTATTTATTAGTCTCCCTGTCCTTCTGTACTCCCCAAATCCTGTCTTGCCTTTATTTCTTCTCTTTGTGTTTGAACTACTAAGTTTCATTAGCGGTTCTTGGCTAAGCATGGATGGGAGGTTATTTCTTGGGGCAAGGGAAATTTACCAGGGCCTTTAGCAATGAAGAAAATGATATACTCTTCTCTAACAAACACTAATTACCAATAGCTCCTCAGGGAAAAGTGGGACCTCTTAGTCCCTTCCCCGATCCAAGATGAAATGTTGATGGGTACAATTGTGCGCAAGTTTGTGCAGATAACCTAAGCGGGGGTGGGGGTGTGGGGGTGGGTCATGAGTTCAGTGGTCATGCTACATCCAGAAAATGTTATTTTTCTGCTGTTCTCCCCATCCCCTGTCTCTTACATTCCTCCTCACAGCTCTTATTTGATATTCCCCAAGCTTTAGAAGGATGATATTAATGTTCATTTGGCACAAGCACTTCACTATCCCTTATTCTCATCATCATGGTTAGTTATAGGTTCCTGCATTAATTGACAGAGCTAGGGCTCACTTTAAGAGTGGCACCAACAAGGGTTATCATCTTTGTGTCTTTGGTGGGTGTCCCCATGACCATGAAATAACTACAACCATGGCCCATCTCCTTCAAGTTCAGCATCATAGTCTTCTGTACCATTAGTTTCTTAGTGAAGACTATCTAGGATAACTTTGACTTTGTGGAAGGGCTCATCACCACAGGCTATCCTGCCCTCATATCAGAGAAGACCATGGATACTCCTTTGGGGAACTGTGATATGATAGCTGTGGGGAATCTAAGACATCACAGGAGCATTTGATGGTACTTCTAAGTCTGTAGAAGAGGTCATCCTGGACCTGAATGAGGAACTCACTAGCATGACATTTCTGGATGCAATCTTTAGCCCATAGACCATTGATCTGACTACCACCTGGAAAAACTTGAGAAATATTAAGATATTAGAGGTTGTGAATCTGGTATTAGACATATCCTAAAGGGCATGATGGCCTACATAAAGAAACAGGTTGTCTTCTGCAACCATGTATATAAGTAATGCCACTAATGGTGGGTAGAATTTTCAATTACTGATACTCATTATTTTATACCTTCACCATTACTTATGGGACAGCATTTCCCTTCCCTCCCTGAAATCAAGTATACACCTAGGAGATTGTATGTATGTATGTATGTATGTATGTATGTATGTATGTATATGTATATGTATATGTATGTATGTATATAAATGCATATGTATATGAGATTTCACACACACATGCACACACATAATCTCATAGAAAATTATAATAAAATATCCTAAGAAAAACATGACTAAATCTCTGGATAGCAAAGATACATCCACTGTTGATGTATAGTGAGTGATAAAGAGGCCCTTTTGTAATGCATAGAGTACTTAGTGTTTACCATGTATGCATAGCCAAACTGACAACTACAACAGTAATTCTGTTGCTCTTTTTTTCTTAAAATCTGAAATACACTTTCAATAATTCTCATGAGCCCTGACTCTTGTAACTTTGCTTCAGGAGTGTTAGTATAAAGTTGAATAATACCTAGTTTGGAGAGACTCTACCAATAATTGTCATGGCTATTTGGATGTCTGGTCACCAGGCAAGGGATGTCTATCCAGCCCATGTTCTGTGATTCACTCATAGAATCTAGCCATCCAGATTAAATTGAAAATTGTCTCCAATGTAACATTTGGTGTTCTCAACTTCTTTAAGATTTCCATTTGAGTAACAGCTAACACTGTATATCACAAAAGCATATTGCTAGCCAAAGGGTGATTGGGAAATCTGTTGCAATGTTCCTTTATGTAGTATCTCTTCAGGGTATGGTTTGCTTTTTTGTTGTTTGAGGAGCTACCTGCAGAGTGTTTGGTGTTTTATTCCTGTTCTCACCTTAGATCTCTGTGCTCTGATTTCCCTCCTGCAGTAGTGTCTATGTTCAGGGGATAAGAGCCTTGGCTCAGCTTTGATTCTTCACTCACCTGGTGCTCACTTTTCATCTATCATCAGGGATATTATTTAATTTTGTCACCTACAGACTCAGAATCTTCCAGATGTAAGAGGAGATAGCCTCATGACATTTTTGTAGCAAGATGAATTTAATTTTTGTCTACATGGTTGATTAGAAAGTTGGCCTTAATACCAGTCCATTAAGGGTTGGGCTTAAGACAAGTCCATAAAGGGAAATCTGTGGGGGTCAGGGGTAGGTTCTTCTTCTGTCAGAGAACTTAGAGAAAAGTAGTTTTGTCTTCATTTTCTGTATAGGAATGCTATGTTAGTCAGGGTTCTCTCACAGAACTTTTAGAATGAAGCTCCCTCCCTCCTCCTCCACATACATACATACATTCATACATACATATGTACATACATACATATTGTAATTTATTGGAAAGATATTGGAATGACTTCCAGGCTGAGTCCAACAACAGCTAGCTGTGAATGGAAAGTCCATGAGTGTAGTTGCTCAGTCCCACATGACTGGGTATCCCAGCTGGTCTTCTGGATGTGGTGGAATCTGTAGGCTCCAATGCTAGTGAAGGAATGGATGTGCTGGCAAGGCAAGGGCAGGCAGGCAAAGAACAAACACCCCTTCCTTTCCCATTGTCCTTGCAGCAGAAGGTATGGCCCAGAATAAAGGTGTGCTTTCCAGCCTCAAGATCTGAATCAAAGGCATGTTCTCTTCTTGCCTCGAGATCCTGATTCCAAACTGTGTCTCCATTTCTGGATTATACTTCATTCCAGATATAATCAAGTCAATAACCAAAAATTGCCATGGGTGAGGATCTGTCATGCCAAGCTGGATCTGGTACCCAGTGACCACCTGCATAGTCCTATCAAGAAAGCAGATCAGAAAGATGGAAAAACTGTTTTTGAGCTGTTTTTCAAAGCAAAGATTTCCTCAAGTTCAAGCTTCATATGCAATAGGTTTAAATGTTTCCACTCTTAAAGCTACTGGTAATTAGGTAATCTGTAAGATAAAAGATAAAACATTACTAGCAGATGAAAAATTATTTATGAAGATTTTTATCAATTATTCCTGCCCTGATTTTTTTCTTATTTTCCAGATTCCATAATATTCTACTTTGTTAATTTTTTTATATCTTGCCAACTGCTCCTGTGTGTATGTTGGGGGGAGTGTTGCTACTCTAATGATTTTGTAAGTTTCTGTCTTTTTTTTTTTAATAAGACCAGAAACAGAATTTATTTATTATTTTTAGTTTTTTAGTGTTCCATACAATGAAGTTTCTCAGGATATGACAGTAAATTTTTTTTTGGAATATTTTCATGATGTTTACAGTACGAAGTTAACCAGTTCAAGTTCTGCATACTAGAGCCAGTTACTAGTCACAGTGTAGAGATGTCCAAAACCAGCCAAGATTAATCAGTTAACTTTTTTTTTACTATTTTCATGAGCTGTGAACTAGAAGAACTGGGCAAAAGATATAGGGTAAAAGTCCTAGGAACTACCCTTTGAGGAAAAGTAGAATTCACTTCCTGTGTTTGTCCCTTTTAACCTCTTAGTTACATGTTTTTAATGACTTCTTTACTGTGTTGATATTTGAAACATTAACATAATTATCTATGTTAACATATTGTATTTACCACCTGCTGGGGATGAACACTGAAACTAGCACTAGTAGCTCATTAACAGTAACACTAGTCCTTCATTAACAGTGTTGACCCAATTACATGTTGTGTATCCCAGAGACAAATAACTGTAATTGCAACTCAAAAGTGATTTCATAAACACGAAGATTCTTGTTTTTTGAAATGCAAATTGGAAAGCATTATTTGAATTTTCCACATAAATACAGGTTTAAATGAAACAAAATCATTCAAGCAAATAAAATAAAAATTCAATCTAAAAAGAGACCATTTGGAATCAATTGATACAGAGCACATTCTGTTTTGAAGGATCAAAACACTTTCATTGCTTGGTGCAGAAATTAAACAAGTTAGCAACAATGAAAGCCAGACATCTGGTAAGTAACATCTACCCTGGCTAGCAGCAGGTAGTGATTTTCTTTTGGAACTCTTCAGCATATTGTCTGTTGCCTGGACAATGGAAGTCTGATGAAGCATTGATATAATCTGCCTGGGGGTTTTCAAGCCACATTGAAGAGATGGAAAGCAGGGAGATTTGCAAAGAAAGAGAACCATTGTATATGCATGCTTATGGGGCCGTAAATAACTATGGCTTCACCTGTCCTGTGGAAGAGACGTGAATAAATAGAAGCAAATAGAGTGTGATATACTGGCAGAGCTCAGGGACATTGCTTTACCCAGACAATGATAAAAATTAGATAAAGATAGACCAGAGAACCAGAAAGAGACAGCTCTGAGAAAGAAAATCTGTAGTAAAGTCAAGATGTTAAAAGAGGAGACGTTTCTTCAATACCAACAGACTGCTTCACAGACTATCTTTTTCCCTGGCTGTTGACTGAGAAATACCACCAGAGGAAGTAGGCTCAAGAATGTGAAAGGAAGGAAAAACCTGAAGGGAAAAAGAAACTTTTACTCTTTGGGAAATAAATGTCAGTTTCCAACACTTTTTAGAAGTTTCTGCTCAACTAACTTTCTGGGAAATGATTCTTGATGCTTGGCTCTTGTTTAACAAGGTGCTGTGGTGATGAGATACTCTGTTTATCATTTAAAATGGTAAAAATAAGCAAACCTACACCAAGTTCTAGAAATCTCCCAGGCACTGCTGTGAATGTTGGAGGGGTCTCTAGACCTGATCACAGCTTGGGAAACTGGAAGACCTCCTCATGCTTTCATTTAGAACAAAGTTTAGAATGAACCATGGGGAAACCTGTAAGTGACGAACCTGGAGCTCTTTGACTTTCCTTATTGAGTGGTTCAAGGACCACGATTTTAACTTTGACACAAGCTACAGTTTGTTATGAGTAAGGTTTTTCCCTGCGGTCTGGTCCCACCACTGTACCAGCCCCAGTAACACACAGAGATGCTGTATTAGGTATAATTCTGTTGGCCAGTTACTCACTTCTTGTCGTCTAGCTCTTTCTTAAATATTAACCCATTTCTATTAATCTAAGTACTTCTACGTGGTCTTATCTTACCGGAGAGAGGGGTTGGCATTCTTCTCTCCATCCTCCATCTTGAATCTCCTCCCAACTACTTCCTCTTTCCTCCTAGTCTCCTAGTCCCACCTATCTTGCTTTCCTATTGACCAACACTGTTTTATTCATTAACCAATAAGTGAAACATATTTACAGAATGACATCTCCCATCAACAGTTCTCATTCTCATTTTCTCTTTTTAAAGTCCTGTTCCTTGGTCTGCAGGCATCCGTGGGCTCAGCAGTCGATAGATCCCAACAAGTGCTCTTACAACAGTGAAAGTGTTAATGCCACAAACTATGTGTACAGAGTCAGCAGTGGGGCAATCGATTTTGGCAGGAGACCCACTTTGGAAGTCCCATGAAACTGCAGCAGGACCTGGGTGCGTGTCAGCCCAGAATGTGCTGAGTTGGGGAGTTAATCTGATCCCCTAGATCAATTGTAATTGACTTATGCCAGGCAGATTTTGCCATTCCTGCAGGAGCCTTTGATGGAAAGTCATTGAGACATTATGTAGTACATAAACATGTACAATACTAGGAAAAATACTTTTGGATCAATATTATCAGACTCTTGGTGCTTGACTTTTTTTTTTTTTTAACAAAGTCCCCTCAGCCTTTCTTCTGTATTAGTGAGGCATTTTTGTAGAGGCGTATTTAATCTGTCTTGTGGCTTAGTCCTCTGAAGTTTTGAACACATGCCATTAGCTTATTCCAGTTTTGTACCAAACCCCAGCAACCTAATATAAAAGAGACAGGCAGAGTTGTGTTCACTCTATCAAGGAATAAAGGCATACAAATTTCCCAGATGATTACTTCCCGGGACACAGCAGGGAGATAGACTGGGTTTCCCTTTCTACTGTTGGCATTTACAACGTCTTTTCTCATCCAAAGTCATCACTGAACTGTATATCTCTTGATCAGGTCCAGGTTAATGCAGCCTCCAAGGAATCCCTAGTCCTAGTCCCAGGACACTGTGCTGTACTGCTCTGTCTTTCCCCTGTACATGGGTTTATCTTCACCTTTGTTTCCCAGAACTGAAAAAGTGAATAGATAACTTCCTATTTTTTCTACCCAGTTGAGGTATAGTGATGATAGAATAGTAGGATATATATATATATATATATATATATATATATATATACACATGTATATATATATATATATATATATTTATATTTATAAATAAATCACAGGTACATCCTCATAATATGACAGTAAAAAGTGTTTACTTTCTTGTAAATTTGGATTAAAATCTCATTTAAAATTTTTAAGCATGAAGAAAAGCTTCCTTCATACAGTGTCAAACTGGTCACCATGTAGAAAGCTTGCTTGTGGCTAATATAATCATGTAATCAGATGGAGTAGGCAGGCTGAATCTCAAGAGCATGGACATTGCCTACCTATGAGTCAAGCTTTGATAATTGGAAAGAGATAACACTCATAATGGAGTCTTATTTAGAGAGTAAGGTATAGGCTGGATGTATATGTTCAATGCACACACTGATCATCTAACCATATAGAGTGGTTGAATGTTACAGTACTCTCCATTCCTGATCCAACCATTCCTGTATTGGATCTTTTTCCTATCTGCTCATAGGAGCTGGAAGTACTTTGTAATCAAACAAGTTTGCATTTGGCCAACAAAAAGAAAAATACTGCAACTGCAAGGTCTTGGGATGTGAAATTGGTCAAGAGACCAATTTCAGGGTGAGCATTTGTCAACTTTTTAACTGTAGCACAGTAAATAGTTGGATGAGAGTTAATGAAGTCTTAGATCAGCAACTATCGTTTCCACCAAGGATTGAATTTTATAGAGGAGGAAAACTGGTCTGTGGTTTTAGTTTTGTTTGGCCTCTTTTTATGCATTAATGCAAAAGTTATGCCTTGTTTACAAGATAAATTGGGAAGAATTTCAATGGAAATGAAATTACTTCCCATTTAAATATATAAACTATTAAAAGAACTGTCTGAAAATTATTTCATTGAAACAGTTCTTTGAAAATAATCTCTTCCATAGTTTTCTCTTTACTTGATATCTCTGCATTCAAATTACTTGTGTTGCCTGATGTTTTCATGGAGCATGTCACCATTTTCATCATCCCCTTTTACTTCTTTTATGAGGTGTCCCCCCTTTGAAAGTACTTCCTCATTATGTCCTACAGTACTAAGATCCTTAATATTTAAAGAATATTTCATACAATTTATTACTTGAATCTTTTATTGTACTTTTTTTTACCATAATTCCCTTTTTCCTGCTTTCCTTAGTTTT
The DNA here is from genome assembly GCF_943737965.1 of Phodopus roborovskii. Classification (NCBI taxonomy): domain Eukaryota; kingdom Metazoa; phylum Chordata; class Mammalia; order Rodentia; family Cricetidae; genus Phodopus; species Phodopus roborovskii. The sequence continues at coordinate 27,597 of NW_026125314.1, read as the reverse complement.
CTGTTATTTTTATACAGATTTTCTTGTGTTAGATTTATTCTTTTTTTTATAGTAATGGAGGCTTTTAAAGCTGTGAGCTTCTCTTTTGCTGAACAAGGTTTCTAGCATATCTTTAGGTTTTGCAGGGTGTTTTCACAACACTTTTACTAAGTAGCCAAGAAATGCAGTTATGATTTAGTCTCTGAACAGTCAGTTAGGTGCATGTGTCTGCTCTGTGATGTATGCCATTTTGTTAACTTTTTTATTTTTATTACTATATGATTTAATATTCTTGATGTTTTATTATTATTTCTTATTTTACATATTGATCCCAGTTTCTTCTCCCTCCTTCCCATGCCCCCCGACCCCTCTCCTATCCCAACCCCCCCTCCACTCCACAGGGAGGGTGATACCTTTCAGAAGGAATCAACAAAATCTGTCAAGTCATTTGGAGTAGGGACTAGATCCTGCCTCTAGGCTAAGGGAGTATCCCTCCATGGGGAATGTGCTCCCCAAAGTCCTTTCCTTCACCAGGGATACATTCTGGTTCCACTGTCAGAGGTCCCTTAGACTGCCCAGGCTTTCTAACTGAGACCCATGTTCAGGGGGTCTGAGTCTGTTCATTGCTGGTTTCCTAGCTGTCAGTCTTGGGATCCATTAGCTCCCCCTTGTTCAGGTCAGCTGTCCCTGTTGGTTTCTGTAGCCTGATCTTGCGCCCATTTTATTATCCCTCTTCCCTCTCTGCAACTGGATTCCAGGAGTTTGGCTCAGTGTTTAGCTATGGGTGTTCTGCTTCTGTTTCCATCAGCTGCTAGATGAGGGCCCCTATGATGGCAGATAAGTTAGTGATCAATCTCATTATCAGGGAAGGGCTTTTAAGGTAGCCTTTCTAATGTTGCTCACATTGTTGGTTGGGGTCATCCTTGTAGGTCTCTGGACATTTCTCTCGAGTCAGTTTTCTCTTCAAACCTATAATGGCTCCCTCTATTATGGTATCTCTCTCTCTCTCTTCTTGTCTATTCCTCCCATGACTATTCTTCCTAGTCCCACATGATCTCCTCCCCCTTCTCTTTCTCCTAACTCCCTTTCCACTCACTGCCCCCCCCCCCACACTCCCAATATGCTCATGAGATCTTGTTCCTTTCCCCTTTTGTGAGGGACCTCTTAGATTCCTCCTTGTATCTTAGTTTCTCTGTCGGTGTAAATTATAGGCTGGTGATCCTTTGCTCTATGTCTAAAATCCATGTATGAGTGAGTACATACCATGTTCCTCCTCTTTTTTGGGAATATTCTTGTCTTATGACAGAGAAGGTCCTGATGTGTTTTGAAAAAATAAAGGTACAAGAATGTCTGGTCACAGATTTCTTTTCTTTTTCTTTTTCTTTTTTTTTTTTTTTTTTTTTTTTTTTTTGGTAAGAGTCTATTACCTTCACAGTGTTTCAAGAAAACACTGGCACTGATGCTTTCAGAAGAAGGGGAGGAAACGGAAGAGGAGGAGGGAAAAGGAATGAGAAAAGAGGGAAGAAGAGGGAAGAAAGAGGAAGAGGGAGAGGAAGGAGGAGGAGCAGGAGGAGCAGTAGCTGCTGCTTTGGTTTTACCATGTCAACATCTACCCCATTTTTCACCCACGTCTAAAATCCACAATAACTAAGCAGATGTGTTAATGAACAAAGGATCATGGAGGACTTCTGAGGCTAGCCTTTGGGTGTTTGTTCTCTTCTGCCAGTCATTCATGTTTTGTAATACCAATAATTTGGCAAATTATTTAAGTAGTTTCTAAATTTGTTCAGGCGTAAGTAATTAACTTCCTTTGGATTTTCCCCCTAAAGCCACCACCTCTGATCTATAAAATCATCTGAAGTTGCCAGCACTGAGATTTCAAATAAATAATAAATTGATTAAGATGGTTTTGTCTTCAATTTTCAAAGGGTGTAGCTCACTATTAAGAAAAATGTCTGAAATAAACACAGCATGTCAAGAGTATCTTTAGAGATTTAACTATCTCTCTACCATGAGGGCTAGAAGAATGAAAGGCATCATTACAAAGACCAAAGGGGTGGGACTTAGTCAGCAACAGCTTCTTGAACATCAAGTTTTAATTAATGTTCTTTGTAGTATAACCCCCTACCTCTACTGTGAAAACATTACATGCTGTTGGTCCTGAAGATAAATAGGTATTAATTAATTTCTAAGGTTAAATATTAATAACCTTATAATTAATAAAATGGGCAGTTTCTGAGCTTGTCATATACCTGCTCAGTGTTGCAGGGTTCAGTAAGTTGTTTCTTGGCTCTGTCTTGTGTTCTAAAATTGTGTAACTATATTTCCCCCTCTCCTTTGGTATCATTTTTGTTCTTTAGTATCAGCAAAGCCTTCCCTAGTTCCAGTGTGTGTCCAGGGAGAACAATAGCAAAGACTCCTTTTGGCTCTGATTTTGTTTTGGGTGAGTTGTCTCTCTTCTAAAGTGAATTTGAATTATGCTTTAGTTGTTTTTATTGTAGTCCTTGCTCCCTGTTAATTAGTGTCAATTCCACTCATGTTCTGTCTTTATGTTTTCTGGCAATCTTGCTTTCCAAAGTCATAGTGAAGCTTTCTTATTAAAAAAATCATTTTAATGGATATCTTGGAGATATGTGTAGAGAGAGGTACATGCAGCTTTATTGAAACAATTTTGAACTTAAAACCATCAATTTTTGTTTAGAAAATTGTTTGACATTTTGTTTAGAAAATTGTGTGACTGAAATTGGGGATGCTGACTTAGGGTATTATATTTTTAAGAGAAAGATCTTTGACTGTACTTAAAAAAAATACTTCCCCATCATCTGTTGCAGCTCATTTGGGTTATCATATTGCAACTGCTCCATGAGTGTGTTCAGCTAACTATTTTTTCTGAAAACTTATCTAACTACAATACCCATGAGAACATGGCATATAGCTCCCTGGGTAATTTGGAAACATGACTTTGGAAAATGCTACATCCAAGATGATGGGTCTAAACATGTGACTCTCTCCCTGCCCTTGTCTTTAAAATTGAACTCATTCATATAACTACCATTTAGTTGAATAGTAGGCAACTCAAGAAAGAAACATGAATCCCATCATGCTACATTTCTCCCCAAACCCTTTCTGTATCAGTACATGTTTCTACCATTTATCCCACAATTCAAGCCACTTTCCAAAGGGGATTTTTATGGGTAAGCAGCTAGTCTGGTTTTTCTGAAAATGGGAAGTTTTCTGGGACACTAGACATTTTTTCTAAAGTAGAAAAAATTTTTAGGCAAACTGGGAAGAGCTGACCAGCCAGGATCAATGATTCTTTCTTTAATAACTTTCATTATACCTTTTACCCAAGGCATTAGTTATTTTTAAATGAATTGTTAATTCTGTAATAACATGGGATCCTAGGGAATCATAGAAACGTATTGTTTTAAATGGCCAGTGAACGGTGACCTAATATTTGTCTTTTTTTGTAATCATTAATTACAAGCCAATTGTACTGATATTGGAAAAACTATGACTTCATGTTAAGAAACAGCAATCAACTGTTGTATCAGAAAGGGGATTGTGAACTGAAGTCATTTATATTGCTCTATTTCTTCAAAATTACTTGAGACATTGTTTTATATATAAATTTCCAATTCAGAAGAGTACTTTCTATCAGGAGACATGCTGGGAAATTTTTTCTAGTGTCTCACAGAAGTATTATTGGATTATTTTTTTCATGTGTAATTAATTAGATCATTAATAATAACAAAACTACTTTATTCTTAAGTGAAATCTTTTGTTTCATTGTGACAGATATTAAATTCCAAATGGCTAAAACTAAAAATGGAATAATTAGCAAAAATCCATTCATTAATGAACAGTAACTAACTTCTGGGCACCAGATTCTCTTTTACATAGTACAATATGTAGTATAAACAATGAAAAAGATGGAATGTTCTGTATGTTGGACTCAAAAGAAATATGTGATTATTAAGGAAAAAGAAGACTGCGGAGAATGATGGGCCAATGAAGAAGTGTGAATAGAGGAGGGAGAGAATGAAGTGAATTATTCTTAAATTATGCCAGGCATGCCTCTCTGTGGGAGTGTTAATGAACAGATATCCAAATGAAATGAGGAGCTGAACCGTGCAATGATCTCAGAAAGGGAGTTTCCAAACACAGGCAAGCTATGAGCAAAGACTTACTTGGGTACTGGCAGGCTAGTCAGTGGGAGTTTGAAGAAGACATAAAGATTGAGGCCAGGGACACCAAGTGGGTCAAATCCCTGGAAGCTGGAGAGAGGGGTTTTAGGAACAATATAAAGTGGACAGGCAATCCCGACTGTCCTGGCTATAGCATGGGGGATAAACAACAAACAAAAACAGAAGGAAGTTGGCCTACAGAAAGCTTCCTTTTTTTTTTCAGACATATTGTGACATTGGCTTGCCCTAGGATGGTAGAGGTGAAGTTCAAGAAAAGTAGTCAGTATACTTTGACCAAAGGTGATGCAAATAATAGGATGATAAAGTCAATGATGACTGTAACTTTTGGCCTGAGGTTTTAGAGTAAATGGAGTTGCCATTTGCCTCATAGCAGGAGGCTGTGTGAGGGGCCTATCTGGATGGGGGAAGAGTTTATTTTACGGTGTGCTGAGTTGGAAATTCCTTTTAGATGTTCATGTGGAAATGTTGAGTAGATCTGAAAATCTAGGAAAGCATCGGTGTAATTTGGGAGATGTCAGTGAACAGATGATATTTGTAAACCATGAAATTCAGTGAGACACCTTGGAAATTGAAGACATGCATAGACTTTGAGAACTGAGATTTTCTGTAAATCACTCAAATCAGGAATTGAGTATTAATAATAATTACTTATCTAAGTGTCTATAAAAATGTAAATACTCAGCATAATAGATGAGTGATAAGTGATGGAGACTGAGATGAGCCAACAAGTAGAAGGTAAATCATGAGGCAGCCAGAGTTGGAGTATAAAGACAAAAGTGATTCCTACAAGATGATATGATACACTTTTGTTACAAACTTCTATGAAGTGAAATAAGATTAGACTATTTGTTTTAAAATTATTTCCTTTATGTTTGCAATTATAATTACATTATTTCCCCCTTCTTTCCTTTCTTCCCTCAAAACCCTTCCATATATCCATTCCTTTCACTCTTTCAAATGCATGGCTTGTTTTTCATTAATTGCTGTTATATGAATATATATATGTATGTATATATATATATATATATATATATATTTCTAATTATAACCTACTGAGTCTGTATAATGTTACTTGTATGTATGCTTGTTTATGGCTGACCATATGGTTCTAGATAACCTATTGGTATGCTCTTCTTTGGGGAAGACTATTTCTCTATCTCTCAGCATTCTTTGGTTGCCTTTGTGTAGGAATGAGGTTTATTGAGCTTTCCCCTATTCTCCAAGGGCAATAGCAATAGTTGGTAATGTCTTGGGAGTCTCTTGGACAATACTAGCCAACAACTCAAAAGAGGGCTTTCCTAATGGCTGGTATTGATGTATTTTTGCTAGATGATCATTGGATCTTGGAGAGAATATTGTCAGCCTAGATGAGAAAATTTTATTTAAACTACATATGTATAGTTAAACAAAACTATATATATAATTTAAGTTGGGAGTTAATAGTATGACTATTTCAGATGTCCTTACTATTTTCCCCCTCCTCTCTCCTTGCATTTTTATCTCCTGCCCTAACTAGAACTGCTCTCTTACTCATTTCCCTGGTCATATCTCCTATACCCTGCTATTACCCTCTCTATTGTTCCCTCATTGCCTCCATACCCCAGCCATGGCCCCTTTGCTTTTCTGATTTCTGCAGTTTCTCCAGAATAAGTACTCACTTCTGAAGATTTGGAGTTAGGAGCCTCCAGTGTGAGAGAACATATGATGTTTATCTTTCTGGATCTAGGTTACCTCATTCAATATGTACTTTTCTTTTTTTTATTTGGAAAATTATTTTATTCGTAATCTAATTATATATATATATATATATATATATATATATATATATTATATAACCAAGTCCATTTAAATGAAAACAAACATTTATAGACAATATTTGGGAATTTGGGCGTCGTTCTTTCCAAACTAATTCCTGCTGGTAAGGGGTGCTGTCATGGGGGATTCTAAGAAGATGCAGAAATCCTGGCTGCAGTCTGTAAGGCTGCTTGGTACAGCTGTTTTGAATGTAGAATCACCTGGTACTCTGTTTCAGGCGGTCTGGCTTGATCAAACCACATTAGTCTGGAAGGAATCCACAGCTTTTCATCATCTATGGAAACAAAAATAGAAATCCTTTTCCCCAGTAACTTGTCCTTGAACTTAAATTTTGGAGTCAAAGCATTTTTTTTTAATTTATTATTTTACATGTCGATCCCAATTCCCTCTCTCTCCCTCTCTCCCTCCTTCCCTTTCTCCCTCCCTCCCTACCTCCCTTCCTCCCTCCCTCTTTCCCTCCCTTTTACCCTGTCTGCCCTCTCACCTGCACTCTAACCACCCTCCCCTCCCATCCCCCCACCCCAATTCCATATGTAGGGGAATGCCATCCAGTTGGAGTCATGTAGATCTGACAGGTCATGTGAAGTAGGGACTAGGGCTTCTCTCCTGTCTCTAGATTAAGGCAGTTATCCCTCCATGGGGTATGTATTCGTAAGGACCTTTTGTGCACCAGTGATACATCCTGGCTCCATTGTCTGAGGTCCCTTAGACTGCTCAATCCTTCTAGCTAAGACCCTGAGTCAGTCCCATGCTGGCTTCCCAGCTATCAGTCTGGTGGCCCTTTAGCTCCTCCCTTGTTCAGGTAAGCTGTCTCTATGTTTCTGCAACCTGGCCTTGTCCTCTCCATCTGCATCTGGGTTCTACTTAGACTCAGTGTTTATGTATGGGTGTTTGCTCATTTTTCCAACAGACATTAGATGAGGGCTCCATGGATAAGTTAGTTGTTGATCTCACTCTCGGGGAAGGACATTTATTGTAGCCTTTCCATGGAAGCTCAAATTGTTAGTTGGCAGCAGTCTTGTAGTTCTCTAGACCTTTCTTTGTGTTCAATTTTATCTTTAAACCAATATTGGCTCCCTCTTTTATGTTCTCTCTCTCTCTCTCTCTCTCTCTCTCTCTCTCTCTCTTTCCTGTCTTCTATTCCTAACCGGGCTCAATCTTCCTGGTCCCACGTGTTTTCCTTTCCTCCTCCTCGTTTTCTCCTACTTCTCTTTCCATTCGCTGCCCACCCCACTTCCTCTGTGCTCTGGGGGACTTGTCCCTTCCAGGTTCTGTGAGGGACTTTATATGAATCTCTTAGAACACATCTTCTATCACTTTAAGCTCTACTACAGAGCTATAGTTCTGAAAACAGCCTGGTATTGGCACAAAAATAGACAAGTAGACCAATGGAATTGAATTGAAAATCCTAACATTAACCCACACACCTATGAACACCTGATTTTCGACAAAAAAATATTTCAACAAATGGTGCTGGCACAATTGGATGAGAGTGTGTAGAAGACTGCAGATAGACCCATGTCTGTCACCATGCACAAAACTCAAGTCCAAATGGATCAAAGACCTCAACATCAATCCAGCCACATTGAACCTCTTAGAAGAGAAAGTAGGAGGTGTCCTTGAACAAATTGGTATAGGAAACTGCTTCCTGAACATAACTCCAGGGGCATAGACACTGAAACAATTAATAAATGGGACCTCTTCAAACTTAGAAGCTTCTGTAAGGCAAATGACACAGTCGACAAGACCAAACAGCAGCCCATAGACTGGGAAAAGATTTTCACTAATCCTATACCTGACAAAGGGCTGATCTCCAAAATATATAAAGAACTCAAGAAACTAGTCAACAAAACACCAACTAACCCCATTAAAAAATGGGGTACAGAAATGAAGGAAGAATTCTCAATAGAGGAAATCAAGAAGGTTTTTGAAAGACACTTAAGAAAGTGCTCCATATCCTTAGCTATCAGGGAAATGCAAAACAAAACAACTTTGAGATACCATCTTACTCCTGCCAGAATGGCTAAAATTAGAAACACCAATGATGACTCATGCTGGAGAGGATGTGGAGAAAGGGTAACACTCCTCCACTGCTGGTGGGAGTGCAAACTCATACAGCCATTTTGGAGATCAGTATGGTGGTTCCTCAGGAAAATGGGAATTAGTTTACCACAGGACCCAGAAATCCCCCCTCTTTGGCATATACCCAAAGGATTCACATCCATGCAACGAAGACATCTGTTCAACTATGTTCATAGCAGCACTATTTGTAATAGCAAGAACATGGAAGCAACCTAGATGCCCTTCAATTGAAGAATGGTTAATGAAGATGTGGCATATCTACACAATGGAATACTACTCTGCACACACACAAAAAAATAATGGTATCTTGAAATTTGCAGGCAAGTGGATGGCATCCTGAAAGAGGTAACCCAGTCACAAAAAGAGGAACATGGTATGTACTAACTCATATATGGATTTTAGATATAAAGCAAAGAATCACCCGCCTATAATTCACACCACCAGAGGAACTAGGATACAATATGTACTTTTCTAATTCCCTTTATTTACCAGAAAATTTCATGGTTTTATCTTAAGAGACTCCTAAAGCAGCACTGACTACTGCCATTTATTGCCATTGGTTGCCTCCAGAGAGGATGAGGGTAGGTTCCTGTTGTTGAAGACACTATATAGTTCAGACTCAGAGACAGGAGGCCCTTGTGCTGGGACTATTTTAAGCACAGAGTGTTCTGATACAATTAAGTTACATGGTCAAAGAGAGAAAGGGAAGTAGTATATTGTGCTTCAAGTTAGCAAGAGCACGTTAGTCATGCTGTGTTCTAGGCAATGAGATAGTAGACCCATATGGTGGGTGGTAATATGGGTAGACAAATTCCTGAGTTTCCAGAAGACTGTGATGGAATTGGTACTGGAAAGAGTATATGGAAGAGTGATATACAAAAGACAGTTACCTTGTGAATTTAAACAAGGGACTTTCCATAAAAGAAATTGAGTTATTGGCTAAGCTGCTGAGTTCCAAATAGACAACTGTTGCTTTGGCAGCAAGCTGAGAACATGAGAATCTGTCTAGATGGAGCAAGCATGCAGGGCAGGTGCAAGAACTTTCTGCCAGTGTTGCATCCTGGGGCTGTGACAGTAATGGCTGCCCCAGAAAATGTGGGCTGAAGGAGCTAAAGAACTGAAATACAGGCCTAAACAGGGAATCTTTATCAACACTGTTACCTTCTGGTAGAGTTCAGGGGAAGGACATCAGTCAAGAGGAGGAAGAAAGATTCTAAGAACCAGAGAATGGAGAGGAGCAGTGAAATGTCTTCTGAACTGGACATGGCTATAACTATGAGCTCACAACAGCTGTGATGACCTGCTCAAGACTTGAACAAGATTAAGCTAGCCAGAATTCCAGCAACACAAGATATTTTCTAGGCTTTTCGAAGAATTATTGGTAGTTGATAGCTTCTGGAGAAGGGAGCATAATCCTCTTTTCAAGGTGTTCTCTTTGGTAGGTTTCCCATACTCTGGTGGATGGTCCCACACTCATTTACAAATAGAACTAATTGAACTTAGTGGGGTAACACAAATGAAAAGAATGACAGAATTAGGAGGGGAAGTTTATATAGGACGGGTGGGAAGTTAGAGAAGGGCAAATGTGATAATATTTCATTTCATAAAGTGTGGAATTTCAATAACAAATAAATTTATAACTAGAATTATGACAAATTAATGCTGGGCTTGGGCAGGGACTTGGTTTCCTTCATCAAATGAAGCAATGCACATTGCTGTACCTAAAGTATACAGTGGGACAATTAGCTTCTAGAATTAATTCTCTGCTTCTCATTCATCCTGTGAGGGCTCCAGCCTTGCTGTTGTGTGTCTGGTTCTGAGGCTCCTAGCTACTCTTTCCCAGTGACCTCTGTCCTGGGGCTGCTCTGGTGGGCAGAAGGTGTAAGTGGTCAAGTATGAGATGTGCAGCATCAGAGCTTAGTGATAGAACCGTATGGCTGAGGTCCACTCATAATGACTCCTTCCTGCCAACACAGCCTGTCAGCTGCCTTGTAGAAATAATCCTTTCAAGCTGTCCCCCGTGTGGGCCACTCTCTTTCTCTCTTATTGCATAACTTTTTCATGGCCACTGAACATACCAGTCCCTCATTAAAGCAAGAATAAATGTGTATCACTGAGTAAAGCTGTGTTATCTTGAATAATACCAGGATTGAATCAGAAAGTTCCGCCAAAAGCCTAGAAGCTTCAATTTCTAACATTCATGCTTATGGGAATGGTGAGTTAATACATTTAAAAATGTTGCAACAGTAACATGAGTGGGATGAATAACTGAAAAATGCAGTTATAAAACACCATGGGAATAACTATATTTTAAGCTTTTGGTTAATTTACTCTGCGTGTATCCATATTCACTACCATAATTTGTTTAAGATAAGCTACAAGAACATTGTTTTAATAAGGCAAAAGACATTTTTGACATTTTAACTAGTACATGTTGGTTCTTAATGTGCCATGGAGATGATTCAGTAGCAGGGTGGCAGGTGAGGCTCTAGTTAGATAGACAACTGGATCTGTGATTGCCCCAAACCAGATAGCAAGTGCTAGCTGCTCTCAAAGGCTATGCCATGTCGAAAGTTGGCCATGTCTTTCAGAGTAAGCTGGAAGGGGCACATCCTTCAAGGAAGGTTACATCCGGACAAGTGGAAGGTAGAAACAATCTATAGAAACAGAGCCAGAAGCTTCAAATAAGCTTTGAGAACCAGTGTGAGGTTCAAAGGCGGTAGACCAAACCAGGTAACTGAGGGGGTAGGTTCCAAAATCCAGTCAAATGACTACAAGTTTAGTCACAAGTTTTGCTGTGAAGAGACACTGTGACCAAGGCAACTCTTAGAAAAAGATAGCATTTAATTGGAGCTGGCTTATGTTTCAGAGGTTTGATCTGTTATCATCATGGAAGGGAGTATGGTGGGAACATGGTAGCACTTATGGCATGGGGGCAGAAGCTGACCGTTACATCCTGATCTGTAGGCAGAGAAAAAGAGAGAGAGAGAGAGAGAGAGAGAGAGAGAGAGAGAGAGAGGAGAGAGAGAGAGAGAGAGAGGAGAGAGAGAGAGAGAGAGAGAGAGAGAGAGAGAGAGAGAAACTAGGCCTAGCATGGGCTTTTAAAACCTCAGTACCCATCCCCTGTGATACACTTCCTTCAACAAGGCCAGGCCACCTAATCCTTCTCAAACAGTGTCATTCCCTAATGACTAAGCATTCAAATGTATGAGCCTGGGGGAGGGCATTGCTAGTCAAACCATCACACATTGGGCATTGTTCAGAGAACCAGAGGAGGCAGGCAAGGTCTTCTTTCCCAGCTGTTTGCTCTCACTCAGGACCTTTATATATGTATGTACTAGAGTTAGTTTTTTTATCCACCCAGGTAAGGATGTATTCAGTTCTTCACTTGTCACAGTTGATACCAGCCTAAGTCTCTTAGACTTTTGTATAGTATTTACTAGACAAAACCAGCACAAGATAACTTAATATTGACATGGCAAGGGTGCATTAAAAACAAGTTTGGACTAGGAAAAGAAGCATGGGACCTCAGTGAACTTTAAATCATGTTCTCTCAGTTCTTATAGTCCTCAGATACTCTCAGCCAAGTCTCCTCATCCCTTTAATATCAGTCAGTGACTTATGTGGCCCTATGCAACTTATATTGCTTTGCCAGTCACCTTGTATTATGGTAACAATGCTCCATTGTGCCTTTTGTGACAGGGTCCCCCTTTCCTCTAGTTCTATAATAACCCAGTTGTACTTTATTCTTAGTAAAAACCTCTCTGTCTCAGCACCATCACTGCATCAGTATCTCTGCCTCAGCATCATCTGTGCCTCAGTGTCATCTCTGCCTCAATACCATCTCAGCTTCAGCATCTAAAAGCCAGAGAGGACGAGAATTCCTTACCCTTAGCACCTGCTGCTGACTCTGCATGACAACCAGAACTTGGTCCTTTGTGTGGACTCATCTCAGCTCCTCTCACTGTGCTGGGAACCTTCCATCTCAGAGACATTTTGCAAATACCTCTAACCAGTTTCTTCTTTCTTTCAGATGTATTTCAGATCTTACTGTACATGTTTTTTCCCTTCTTATCTTCCCCTCACCATTAGCCTATTTCTCTATGACTGTCTTTAATTGGACCTACACTTTTCTTTGGGTTATAAGCTCCTCTGGCTTTAGTTACCTTTTTTCTTCTAGGCCCCTAGTTCTGAGAGTGATGCATATTTTAAATAATTTATAAAAGCTTGAGCAGATTTCATGCTTGTTATATTCAGCTGTGTAATTCCTCAAGGCAGGATAGTGTCCCTTCATCTTCAGGTAGGGTGACTAGAATTTGCTTACTTTGCATCCTACCAAGTGTCTGGAGGGCAATAAGCTACAAAAGTTATATAGAACACCTAGGTCCTCAAATATAAAGTAATTGCTACTTTATTTCCTTGGCCAAATCAGAATCTTCATGAAATTCTCATGTTTTAGCTTTCTAGTATCAGAATGTGAACATATTACAAAGGTAAAATAAAATGTCCTGCAGTCGGATGGGAAAGCTGCTTTTGCATGAACTCTCAGTTTTGTGCTGAGTCACCAAACTCTGAAAGTTTTTCTGTAGGAGATGCAGACTCTCTATCCACATGGGTTATCATTACCACCACCACCACAAGTAAAGGCCCAGGGATTGTTTGTTGGATGGACTAGGTGTCCTCCACAAGCCATTAAGGATACTAAAATGGCTCATACCTAGAAATATTTTCTTTTAATGAGTAGATTTTGTTACAGATAATCATCGGCTACTGAGAGAATGAGAATACGTTTTCTCTAGGTACAAGGTCTGTGATAAATAATCCAATCCTAAATTCCTAGCCCTAAGCACAATTACTTACCAGCAAAAGTGAATATCTCAGTAGGGCTATTTGTATGTGTGTATATCATCTCTATCTCTATCTCTATCTCTATCTCTATCTCTATCTCTATCTCTATCTCTATCTCTATCTCTATCTCTATCTCTATCTCTATATCTATATCTATATCTATATCTATATCTATATTTAAAGAAGAGGTTATGAATTTGAGGAAGTAGGGAGCATGGAAAGGATTGGTGGGAGGAAAGGAAGGGGAGGAGGGAAATGATGTAACTATTTCAATTAAAATAAGAGAATAAGAGAAATAATTTAAGGCATCAGAACATCAAATAAATACAGTGAGTTCAGCTCAACTGCGTTGAGGCCTACTGTGTGTCACCAACATGAATGACATTTCTTGTACTGGTATGTAGAACAAATACTTGAAAAGGGGAACTGATAGGTGGTGAGAGTGGGGTGTCTGAAGTTGAGCAGTAGGAGTTCGATTTCAGCTTCTAGAATTTAATGAGTATAGTGTTGACACTAGAAACTTAGTTTATGAGCCTCATTTTCCCCACTGCAACAACACTATTACCATCCCATAGGACTACTTTTTAGAGGTGTGTATGTAAAGCACTTGGAAAAGTAAGTGCCTATCTCTTAGTCAGCAATAAGAGTTTCCTGTTAAAATGATTGTGTGATTTTAGTGCCATCATGCTCAAAGTTGATTTCACACACTGAAAGTCAACACATTTGTGTATAAGAAGAAAAGATAAAAAATTTAGAGTGTCACATCAAAATATGAAATTACAGGGCTGAAGATATGTCTCTGTTGCTAAGTATAATTCTTGCTCTTGCAAATGACCAGAGGTAAATTCTTAAGACCCAGGTGGAGAAACTCACTCTTGCCTGTAACTCCAGCTCCAGAAGATCTAGAAATCTCTTTTGGTTTTCTCAGACATATAACACATGCATGTATCTGTGAAAACACACCAACACACACACACACACACACACACACACACACACACACACAAGAAAATAAATCTTTATAAAACATGAAATTAAATGTTATGAATACTAGCAAATAATTTGAAACTCATGTCACCATTCAGCAATATGAGAGACAGTTGTGGGGGCACAGGAATGTAAAAGGAATCAATTAGTGGGGACATGTTGGATCTTTGTTTGCCTCCTATGTATTAAAATATCACATTTATATGGTTGGTATATTTGGTTTGAGAGTATTGAATTTTGGAAATTTATTTTGTAAGTTTTGGCATTTTAGCTAACTGAAAAGTTGCAAAAGAGTACAAATATCTTTTATGTACTTTTCACTAATTATTGACATTGCTACTGTGTACATGTATGTAGTTATGCATGTATGTATGCATTTTTTGACTCATTTGAAATAGACTGGAGTCATTTTTCCCTATTATCCTAAACCTGCCATTATGCACTACAGAAGAACACAGGCAGCCCTCTAATAACATTTTGATGATGAAATTGAGGAAGATAGAAAATTGATATTGCCAGTGTCTTCCACACTGGGATCCAACATTCAGATGTAAGATCTCTGTATTTTCTTGAATCAGAAACAGTTCCTTAGCCTTAATTGGTTTTTCTTCACCCCAACCACTTGGATGAGTATAGGCCAGCTATTTTGTGGAACAGCCCTACATTTGGGGTTCTCTGCTTGCTATGTTCATGTCAGAGATCCATGCAAATGATGACGTGATCCTCTCAGTTTTGTGTGTCTTCTTGTTGTTTTGTTCTATTCTGGGTGGTGCTGAGTTTGATTTCTTGATTAAGGTGGTATATTGGCAATGTCTCCACTAGAAATTTGCCATTTTTCTTTTCTGATTAAATAAGCAATTTAAGGGAAGTTCACCTAGTGTGTAATTGAAGCAAAAATCCAACTGCCAAAAGGATCTATTCATTCATGCTATGGCAGGAATGATGGATCTAATTCTAAGAAGACAAATGGAAAGTAATTTCCCTCTCACTCAGTGACTGAATGACACTTTAAAACACATTTCTGAGGGTTTGTGGAGGAAAATTTTAAAGTAAACTGTATTATAAAAACTTTATAATAGTATTGAAGATACAGATTTCTGTGTTTATGGCATCAGATTATGTTAAGATATTGAAATAGATCCAGGTCCAATATATGATTTAAAAAGATACCCTCAAGAGGGCATCTTCAACTGTAAGTGACTTAGGAGCTAAACTGAATTGTATCCAAAACTAGGGTATAGATGTGATAGGGTTGCTGCACAGTTTGGAATACAATCAGGCTTTCAGAGAACCCACATGTTAACATTTTAACTAGATGATTTAGAGGAAAAGTTTCAGACAAGTCTTTCTGAAAATCCACATGTGCACATTCTTATTAGATGGCTTAGGGGTAAGTTCTAGAGCAGGCTTTCAGAGAACGCACAAGTGTACATTCTTAACTAAATGACCTAGAGGTAGGTTCTAGAGCAGGCAGCCTTTCAGAAAACCCACATGTGTACATTATTGATGAAATGACTTAGAGGTGACCCAAGTTAAAACCTGAGGTTCCCAAAGTTGTAGTATGTCACCAAGACTTAAGTTTGATAGAAAGTCCCTTAAAATATGGTTGCTTTAACATGTGTAGTTATCATGAATGTGAATGTCTTTTTTTTTTTTATCACACAATGATTCATGGAGTGCCTTATGGAAAACTACTTAGACTCATCTCACTCATAAATACTATGCATGCAAATAAATTTTAAAAAGACATGTGTTTGGGATTGGCTGACATTCCTGGTGATGACAAATGGCTGTTTGAGTGTAATATCACAGTGTACTAGAGCAGATAAATAAAAATTCAGACTAAAATGCTTCTTCTAAATAAGGTCACTTTAAAATAGAACATGTAAGAAAATAATGACAAAAGAGACCCCAAGCCTCCCAAACTAAAATTACAAAATTTAAAAAATCACAGAATTCCAGATAGCACCAACTCAGAGAGTTCAATAACCATTTCAGATGTTTTTATTGTTATGTTACCTTCTCTGTACATGATATAATGATTAAACATGAGAAACATTGTTGGAAGTGTCAGGAAAGGAGGAGGGCCATGGGAGTTCTAGGTTGAAGATATTTCCAGGAGCTTGTGTAAATGAGATATACTTTGTTAACTCTGGGTAAAGGCTACTTTATAAACTGACTACTAAACAGACATGCAGGTAGCCACCCAGGCACATGCCAATCACACAAAACACACACACTCACACACACACACACACACACACACACAGGGGGGGGGAGAGGAAGAGGAAGAGGGAGAGAAAGAAAGAGAAAGAGGTGGGAGAGAGAGGAAGAGGGAGGGGGAGGGAAAGGGAGAGAGAGAGAGAAGGAGAAAGGGGAGGAGAGGAAGATGGAGTGAGAGAGAGGCACAAGCATATACAGACTAGAGTTTCTCCACATGTGGGCTCTAAGAATATAGGCACACAGGCCTACAGGCAGGCTGATGAAGGCAAAGGCCCTTTACCTCAGGACCATATTTATATGAAATGCACATAAAAGGTGCAGTCTGTTAAAACAGGTATACAGTGGATTACATCATTGTTTATTTTGAGGGCAACCTGACATCCAGTGTTAGCAGAAATTTAACTGACATACTGGATATCTATATTAGCAGCATTCTGTCTAGACACAAGCTGGCCTGTACAGCCCCTCTGTTCCTTATAACACCTTTGTCTAAATATTGGAAAAAGATGAGATTCTAGCAATGGTACATCAGGGCTTTTTAGCAGCTATTTGTAAGATCAAGTGATTGACATTTGAGAAAATAGAAGTCTGCTAACTAAATAATTGACAGCTGACACTGGGGGAAGAATATTACAATGAGTACAATGCAGCCAAGTGCGGATGCATTTCTTCCATTTATATTTATGTAATTTTGAGGTATCTGTTTGAGCTGTGGAGTCATTGAAAGAGATATTGAAATAAATTTATCTATAGGTTGATGGCCAGGTGTCTAGAGCAGGGACAATTAATTTAGTGTGATTATGAGAAGACACTTGAGAGATGAATATTAACAGTACAAAAAAGGAATAAGATTTGAGATGTAACATTTTCCCATTGGTATAAAAATGACTGGAATAAGATGAGGGAATCCATAAATTTTTCACACCCTTCCCTGTCTTAATTGAATAATGGGAAACCAAGCTCTTAAGGAACTAGAATCCAAGAGTTATTTGTTGACATTGTTTCATGGAGTTTTGGTTATTAATGGATACCAGGATGCATGCAAGGCACTCAGAGCACTTGCTTTCATAGAACTTGCTTCACACAAAGATAAGATTAAAAATAAGTGGCAACTCTAGACAGTTTATGCCAAGACCTGAATGGATGGTGGTGCAGATGGTGGCAGACAGCTCAGAGAGAAAGCAGATATTTACTGACTAGAGAGACTGTGGCATTTCCAACTCTACTCCCTGCCACTCTCAACCTGGTCCCAATTCTTTTTAACCATCCAAAATATTATGTTACTTGTTATTCTATTTAGAGACAGGGCTATCTTAGGGTATTTATTAGTATTCTTCTCATTTTCAAGTCTTAGTTCAATCACTTATCAAAAAGTGTCTAATCACTGTGGTGAGGAACTATCAAATATTACATTTTTCTGTGCACCGTAATGTTAGTTATTGCTTTTTGTATGTTTATTTTCCCATTTATTCTTTTTCTTGATCCAGTATACCTCCATTTTTATCCTTTGTTCATCATTTTATGCTTAGTGTCTTACCCAGCAAAAGTATGTGGTTTGAAATAAAATGACAACTACTCATTAGGCAATGAGAATTATATCTGTGGCATAAATAGAATCTGGACACACTCATGAGAGAGTGGTAAAATATTTGAGCATGGGGAACCAGTAGATGCAGCAGGAAGATGTAAGTGGAATAGTGTCTATTATGCTTAGAAGATAGAAAGGACCAACTTTTCTGAAGCTGAAGGCTTGGGATGGGAAATGGTTGGCCAGACCATGAGATATGAAACTCCAGCCAGAGAATAGCAGGTTTTGAAACTAAGCCTAAACACATCTCTAGGCAGTTTGGACTTCATCCTGCATGTGGCCAACAGGGAGTTGCTGAAATCTGATAGAAATTGCAAATTAGAAAGCTTAACCTTATGTGTCCCTTGGCATTGAGGAAACTAACATGCTCCAGCTTCCGAGTGGTTAAGCGCTCTGTGGTGATTTCTATCTAGACAATGCTAGCAAGAGCATTAGCTGAAATCATGTTGCAGTAGGAGAGAAACGTGACTACTTCAGCCAGAGGTGCCCTTAAGCCCTGGAGAGAAATGAGGTAGATGGTGTACTTTGAAAACCCAGGAATGTAGCTCACTTTTAAAACAAGACTCCAAATTTCACCATTAAGTTTTAGACAGGCTACCAGTTCCTTTAAAATTTAGGATCAGATGTTGGAGAGATGCCTCTACTAACATGCTACTCTTACAGTAGACTGGGAATTGATTCCCAAAATCTCAGTCTGGTGGTCTTATAACTTCAGTTTTGTAGAATCTGATACTCTTTTCTGACCAGTAAGGACACTGTACGTACACACACACACACACACACACACACACACACACACACACACACACACCCCCCTGAAAAATGTATCTTAGTTCAGCCACCCTCCCTTTGTAGAAGAGGGGGAACATGTTTTCATATAATGTTCTGGTACTGGGATGCTCTCACAAAACAAACACTACTCCAGTATTTAGCTCTGTCCTGTCTCAAAAGGAGTTACACAAAAGATAGGATTATCCTGTTAGGTATGTAAACAGCTTATCTAGAAAACCTTTAGTATAATTCATCTGTAATAACAATAGTGTTATACATCTAAAGTATTTTCAAGGCTTTGGTGAGACCAAAGTACCATGTACATATTTGTAAATCTTCCAAAAGCTATAAATGAAAAACAAAACAAAACAAAACAAAACAAAAAAACAAGTGTATCTATCAACCTGCTTGCATGTGATTTTAGTCTGGAATTCAAAATTTTATCATTGATCTCCTTATCCTAAACATTTTCCCATTTTTTTTTTGCTGTGTTGATGGATAATAGATTGGATAATAGATTTGTCTGTAAGTTAAGACACATTGTAGACTTTTTGTTTGTTCTCCTTTAAGACCTATATCAAGGCAATCCATCTTAACTTCAGAAGATCTACTGGAGACATGCAATGGGCAGTCATGAATGGACACATTCAATTACAGCTCTTTCTTATGTTAGGTTATACAGTGTGTGTGTGTGTGTGTGTGTGTGTGTGTGTGTGTGTGTGTGTGTGTGTTGTAGCTCCCCAAATTCTGTGAACATTGCTTCATAAAAGAGGCTTCTCTGTGTTATGAAATGTGAAACCAGATGACCTAAGAGGCCTTTTCAACTTCCAAATTCTATGACTAAATGGAGTCTGTAGGTTTTCATGGATAATAGGTTCTTAAAGGTATTGGCATCATCCACATATCCATGTTAGTAAGTCTATTCATTTTTAAGGCTTATAAATATTTCACAGAACATGCCAGGATTTTGTCTCTCCGTCTCAACTTGGGTCATCCTTATGTTATGCCTTTTTAAGGTCCTCATAAACTCTATGCAAAGAAAGATGTTCCAGATATTGAATACTGTCTTTCAAATTAAAGGTGGTATAATTTTTGTTCAAATATTTTGTGGCTTTATACCATTGAACATACTGATACTGCCTTTTGATGTTTCATATTTTTATCCATGTTGGGAAGTATGAGATAAAGTAAGAAATATTACTTACCTGTTAAATGGTAGGAAGACATACCTGAACTGTGTAGGTATTAAATAAAGTGCAAATTAGTACCTTCCTCACATGGAAAATTGTACCTAAAGGACCAGACTTGTCTTCAATGCATACACATTAGAAACAAAAAGGTCATGTTGTAAGCTTCATAGATATCATATGTAGGTTGTTATTTGGCCACTAGTTTGTATTTACTGTAACATTTTCAGTTTCCATTTTGTCTTTAATTGTCCTGTTTTTGCCTTAGTTTCTACTGGTTATGATCCTCTTTACTAGAGCTTCCTGAGAGAATCTGATTTTATTTTTTAAATTGTTAACCTTTTTTTTTTTTTTTTTTTTTTTTTTTTTTTGCTTTAGGACCAGAACATAGCAATATATCAATATGCATGTGCTTGTTGAATCACACTAACTTTTCTGATAAAACAAGCCATTTAAAGAGTATTTGCTATATGTCAGATACAGAGCCAACTATGGATTAAGTAATCTATATCTCACTCAGTGGCATGGAGTAGTAGAGATAACTGTTGTTGTTACAAAGAAGAAGTTGGAACAAGAAAAAAAATGGTTTTCTGAAAGTTAATTTCTTTCACTGGTAATTTACTGGAGTGCCATCTTCCAAATTAAACTACTAGGATGTAACTATATCTTTGGGATTTGGCCACAGACAGATAATCTTAGTGAAGTTAAGAACAGCAACCACACATTAGTAGAATCTGATATTGCTAACTTTCCTCACAACTAAATTTGTATATAATTTCAATTCCAGACTTCACATGGAATCACGGCATTATCATCACTTATTCTAGAACAGACACATATGTGAAAATGTACTTGTCACTTCTGGGTAGACTGTAAATTGTGTTATACTTGACACTGTATCATGACTTCATCACCACTGACTTCTTTCCTGAGACCCAAACAATAGCTTGGTATCTAATAACCCACTGGGCATCTCTACTGAGATATCTAATAGATACAAATATGAAATTTCTATTCTCTCTAACTCTGGAATGCTTACATGTCTTCTTTTTAAGGACTCTGTCTCAGTTGATGAAAACACTCTTTGAGTTCTTTAAGACATTTTCTTCTTCCTCAACCTTCCATAGCCACTCAGCCTCTGTGTCCATCAACTTCACCTTCTAAAATGCTCACACATGGAATCTATTATTTCCCTGTCTTTTATCTAATTTGTTAAGTCTTAATTTGCTACCTAATGTCTCTTGCTTATAGGTTTACTCTGTCTAGCTCTTACTCTCCCCAATTTTGGATCATTCTACTTCCCAGGAATACTCAGTAAGTACCCATTACCCACAGGACCGAGTCCAAATTTGCCCTGTGCCTCTCACTGCCTCTCCCTACTTTTTTTCAAGTCCGATCTTGTCTCCATATCTCAAGTTAATCTACTCCTTTAGTTTCTCTGCCAGCCTGGGCTAGGAATCCATTGTTCTTCAGTGCTCTGAACATTTCTCAGGCTATTCCTTCTGCCTGGCCAGCCTATCCAGGTCTCTGTAAACTGAGTCATGAAATTTGGAACTGTTGTCAAAAACAATGAAAAATATATGAATAATTTTCAGCAAAAGAATGACACAACTCAATATGTCTTTCAGAAAAAAACACACACATACGCACACACATGCACACGCACACGCACACACACACACACAAGCACACGCACAAACACACACATGACTAAGTTCTGATCTGGAGAAGAGATCAGAAGGGTGCCAGGGGACATGTGGATCAAGAAGCCATTATGTGTTTTAGTTACCTGGATAATGGTGTGGTTTAGACAACTGACTGTAGTGTTGCCACAGATAGTGTCTACTCCAGAGAAATAGACAGGCTTGCAGTAGTATGGATTAGACATAAAGGAGGGGACTTTATGACTATTAAATTTCTGGTTTTTGTATTTAGATAGGTGAAGATATAGAGAGCACCGGCCTTCCATCCTTGATTGTGCACACTATGTGCATGTTCATGACTTATATCTTTGTGCTCGGCAGTGATGGACAATGGAAGACTTGACTATTTGCCTGCTGTGTCATCTTGGGCCATTCATATGTCTATGTCATTAAATTACCATATAAGCTTTACAGAGTAGGAGATATTTATTTTTATTTTATTTATTAATTCTGCTCTGGGGCATGGCTCACAGTTTTGGTTAATAAAATGGCTTTCCACAAATTGAAAAACAACAATACAACTTTCATATTGCTGAGTTTAAATTTGAGGCACTTCCCCTGTGAGACACCTTATAAAGAGCCAAAGAATTACATACAGAGGAATTTTAAAGCAAGAGTTTTGCTAATTTAGATTACTGATAATTCTTTCTTGCCTTATTCTCAATTCTGTAATGAAAATTAACCAGAGCCCCTCCACCATGCTCCCAGAGATAATTGCTAGAGTTAGGGTTTGTCCTTAACTATCTGCTATCACTTCTAGCTTTAGCTACTACTTTTTGTGTGTAGGGGTAGGTGGTCTTGGGGTTGTCATATAAATCTCTGTGTCTCTTTCTCAACTGTGAAGTCTGTCATCATTGATAGAGCTGCAGGAGGAGCTTTCTCATCCTTTACATTCAGCAGGGGCACAGACTACACAGTGTCTGGCAGCTGCATGGACCATGACATCCACCTGGCATCCAGTGTCAGCATTTGCCACTCACCGCTTATGGGAAGACATTATTTCTTAAGAAATTGTGTTTGATGCCTGCATTCTCTGTTTTCTTCCTAACACATACATCTGTTTTTAGAGTTTATATAAAGCAGATTCAGTACCCTCGTCTCATTTTTATAGCCCACTTATTAAATTATCTTTGGTCAAGGCTGTGCAGTCACTTTATCACATATTTCCAGACATGTGTCCATTCAAATCACCCATCAATATTGATGGGGGAGAGAGTTTCTTTCAGAAGAATGGAACAAACTTTGAAAATCATTGAGAGTAATCAGTGGGACCATACAGTGGTTAGAAAGTGCTTTTTTATGCCTGAAGAAGATGAGAAAAATCTTCCCAAGAGCTGTCAGATGATGGGTAATTTGAAACCCCTTGAAATTATTTATTGGAAACTGCTATTAAAACTCGGCTACAGTTTTCAGCTTGACAAGACTGGGTTGTTTCAGCTTTTAAACATTCAGAGGAAGCAGCAGGAAAGCTGTCATTAAGAGATCAGTGAATCAAGCCAATGAGTGAGATAATTGTTCACTGAAAAAGAGAGGGTTACATTTTTAATGTGTCACCAGTCGTAGATGGTTGAGGAGAGGATGCACTGTTGTCTCTCCCTGTGAGCTGCCCGCTGAAGCCAGGCCCTTGCTGACAGAAAGCAGATGAGAAATATCGTTGGGAATCTGGAGAGATAAGGAACCAATCCTTGGATCACTTTTCCGAGGCTCATGCCAGATGCAGCTGTGATAATCGGTTGGTGTTTATTTTCCTGTTCCAATCAAAATGAAGAGCTCTTTGGGGAGAGATTCTGCCTAAGAGGCTGACTGGGAGACACAACCATTGTTGAGTGCCTCTAATGGAAGGAGTAGTGGCCATCTGAATGGGAGTAGAGGCTAAATCAGACTGCTAAAATAATGAAGCAATGCAGCAGCAAGAAGAACCAGGACAGAAATAGTAGCCGGAGGGAGCCTCTGGGCCATGGCTGCTAAACCGCTGTGCAGCCAGGCTTTGTATTTGCTGAGGCTCCCATGGCAGCAGACCTGCTGGGATTTACTAGTTGACAGAGGAACAATCCTACTGTCCCGGTGTGAGTTCAGAGTCAATTGAGAAGTCACATGGCATCCACATTTTACTTTGAATCCAGTTAAATTTCCTTGGAGAATGGCTTTTACTTAGATGGCTGCTTTCATTGTATTTCCCAAAGCATCATACTTGTCTGGTCTTGGGAAACTACATACTTGGCTCACAAAGCCTGAGACCTTTCATGAGAAGCTTGAATATGTTATAAACCAAGTAAGATGGACTTAAAAGAACAAGAACAGGGGAGTTTAACTGTGTTCTGCTTATTTTACAAAATAGAAAACAACTATAAACAACTTTAGTCATTGTCTAAAGGGCCTCTGAAGGGATCTACTGAGGGAGAATGCTATCCGTAGAAATATGTGGTGGTGGTGGTGATGTTATCCCCATAATCCTTAAGAACATAAGGTCATACACATTGTGTATCATTTAGTAAACTTAAATGTTCCCCAAATTTATTCTATAAATTTTGGGAAGTTTACCACACACTGCACAGGAAATCATTGTGTACTTGTAAGATAAATCCTTGAGGGCAAACCAATTGTCATGCAGCTCTTGTACTCATGTAGTACATGATCTCCTGGGATATACAACATTCTTTCAGTGAACACTTAGTTGGTCCTGGTCAGATACTAGAGGTAAAGACAGGAGGGTTCATATCCCAAGTTCCACTGACATTTAGAATTTGGAAACTGTTGTCTCATAAACAAAGAAACCTGGCGAGTAAGGTCACACATTTATCTTGTGTCTGAGGTAAATGACAGTAAGTAAGGAAATATGTGAGGGGGCTTCTGGGAGAAAAGAGGATGGCCTGGAAGTCTCACATTGAGATTATAGGGACAGACACCTCTAGCAGTAGGTATAATACAGTTATGGCCTTAGAGCCCCATTTTGGATGTCCCACAAAGGAAATATCCATGTGTAGAATCCTACAAAAAGCATTCTGTGGCTCAAGGTTGCTACAAAGTGGACTTCTGAGTGAGGGTAGTGGTGATGAAGAATTCCCCTTGGGTCTTCGAGAGACAAGGAAGACTTCCCAGAGCCTGAGGACAGTGAGGTGGCAAGTGAGGTATACCTTTGTGGGATTCCAATATTCAGTAAGTGATTTAAAAATGGGGAAAACAACAACAAATTGTCCCCTTTCCCTCCTGTGCACACCCACAAGGCAGGAGCTAATGATACAGGGCCAGGATCCAGGATCCAGGCTCACTGGGCTCATTTAGACCACTGTAACTTATTCTCTGTAGCATAATTATGACATATCTTTGTATGTGTGTGAAAGGAAATACCCAGTAATGGATATATTTAGAAGTGTGTGTGTGTGTGTTTGTATGTGGCGTTATAATAGTTCACAACATGTAGAGAGATAGTAGCATTGGATGTTATTTTTATTAGATTCACAATGGTATTTATTAGCACTTAACTTAAAACATTCCCCACGGACTAACATGCTTTCTACCACCAGAGATGCTACACAGATCTGTTTGAATGGACTGTTTGTTTCAGGTGGTAAGTATTCCTGTCAGATGATCAAGCTTGCAATTTTTCTTAGGTCTTATAGTATGTGTTCTGTTACTGCTAGTGTGAAAATCTGCTTACCCAAAAAAACCATCACAATCCTGTCAGCTGATGGTTACTTTTACCACTTAAACATCTGGAAGTGATAGTCCAGTGCTCATTTACACTGCAGGTTAGAGATGTAAGGAAGTGAGGGCACATATAACATAGGTAACAACTTTCTGTTACCTATGCATTACCAGAATGCAGGCATGTTAAGGGGGTGGGTGAACCTGGTGTTGGATTAAAGATAATTCATTAGGGGAATAGACAAGAGGTGCCAGTTTCCAAATTGCCCTGGGAGCTGATGCCGGAAGGTCTGCCTGTCTCCTGAGTAGTTAGGTTGAAGAGCAAGGTTGGAGAATGATGGCTTTGGACTCAGTACTCTGTGGGATTTCAGGAACTTGGGATTTCCTCACCCTCATGTCTGTGCCTTTTTTTTTTTCTCTTTAAGATTTCAATATACTTTATTTTTTTATGTCTACTTGATGTTTTAACTATTATGTTGCACATTTTCCATGTGTATTGAGCACTCTCCATTTTTTATAGTGGCTGAACTTTTCACCAATGGGTGTGATGTATACACACATATGGTTTTGAGGTTTTATGATAGGATTACTTTTTAAGTGCATTGGTGTTTTGCTTGCATATATTCCAAATCTTGGAATTACAGACAGTTGTAAGTTGCCATGTGGGTGCTGGAAATTGAACTGGGTCCCCTTCTAGAGGACTTCTTAATCACTCTGCCATCTCTCTAACACTATCTAATAGGTTCTACCCTACAAGGGAAAGAATTAGCTCTTTTTCTCCTGACCAGCAACAAATGGGAAAACCCCTGAGAGTATATACTAGAGAGGATATGTTCATCTTACAAATATATATCAATTTACTGCATAGACATTGTTTTTGTATTTATACAGTTGGAATTATGTAGTCTGATATTTTTTAATTCACAGTTACATGCATCTCTCATGTCACATGTAAAAGGTGATTGCTTAACTGCATCGATGTCTCATATTGCGTTTTTTGTTTATCCCATAGTTTAGAAATTCTTCTGCTCATGCCAGTACTGTGTTACTGTGAAAAAATGCTGCCATGACTACCCTTTGCACACATTTGGCACGTTTATTTGCATTTCTTCTGAATCATAGGGCAGGCACAAGTTTAGCTGTCATACATCCTGGCAGTCTCCAAAGTGTTTACTTTTCACACTTCCCAAAGGTGGTGTGAGAGCCTCAGTTGCTCCACAGGCAGGCCGTCTCTTTCCTGACAGTCTCTAAGCTTCGCACATTGGGTTCGTTAGCTAATCCACCATTGATACTCTCATCCAGTCTCCAGCCTAAGACTGTCTGCCTGTGCTAAGCTAATGAAATACAGTTTCAGTTTTGCTCTCTCAAGGAGGACATCAGGCACAGCTTCTGTCCTTTAAGAGGGAAGCTGCCTCCTTAGCACAAAATTTTCTCTCATCCAGCATAGTTTTTAGTCTGATTTGTTTCTTAGCAGGCAAGTTGTTTGACCACCATTAATTGGAGATTTGCTGTCAGGACTCCTGGATCAGATGGTTTACAGGGCTTCTCTAACAAGAACTATTTCTGGAATTACCCTAAACTAGTGAGCTAGCTATCTTCATACTTTCAAAACTCTAGTATAGGATTATAGTAATCATTATTGTTACCACAAATTAACAAGTAAATAATAGCATCTGTATCTGTCCTGGTCAATTGAGTTTTTCATTAGGGAGATATGGAGCAAAGTATCTATTAATAAGAGAATTAGTTCCACGGATTGGTAGGGATTGGTGAGGAGGGCTTAAATGGGACTGTTTCTTCTGTACTGCTAGGATGGACTAGCTAGTCCATCACAGGCAGTGATAGATTAAGCCGTGACTGTGTGGTTTCGATGTGTCTGAGAAGAAGTGAGCCTAGAAGCAAAGGAATTAGCTATCTGTTCCCCCTAACCACCACAAAACAAGGAAAGTATAGTAATTCAGAGAATATATCCTAAAGAATATTTGTTCTCCTATAAACCAGGTCATGTTATTTTCTGGGTTATGAGACTCACAGTAAAAGCTGGCATGTTCCTGATGGATAATTTCAGCTTCAGTAGGGAGCCTCTGCTCCCCTGACTGGTCACATTCTTGCTGTAACAAGTATGTTATCCTCATAACTTGATTAGTTTTCTGGCAGTGTATTCAAAAATGCCTGCCACTTTGGCCACTTACTAATTAAAGAGAATTGTTTTGTTTGTTTTGGATCAAACTCATGCTCAAGATCAGAGACTCTGTAGGGTTTAATTTCTGGAGGAGGGCAGTAGGATATCATAGTGCTATACCTAAGCTGGGAATGAGCAATATCATTGTAGAGCCAGGAAGAGAAAGGCTATCCAGGGTTCTCTATCCTTTTTTAAGGGCATGTGTACAATGATCTCAGCTCATCACACACAAAGTTTCATTTTCCAAAGGCACACACTGGGTCCCAAGTCTTTAATCTGTGTGCCTATGAGGAACACTGCCTGTATTCTAAATGTCTATAGTGAAGCCACTAGTCACATTTTAGATTCATCAATGAAGAGATCCAACAGACTCCTTTGT